>NW_027249731.1:0-86716 GCF_030848795.1 Temnothorax nylanderi | reverse complement strand
GAGAGAGAGAGAGAGAGAGAGAGAGAGAGAGAGAGAGAGACTATTTGCGTGTCTTATTACACATGTCCTCCGGGGCGAAGCCCGGGTAACCAGCTAGTATATATATATAAGACTGTTTGCTATCTCCTTTTCTATTTTTGATATTTCAAAAAAATATTACGTTTTTTATATAACAATCAGTTATTAAAATAGAAAATTTCTACTATATCACAATTGCCAACAAAACTAAATGTATATGTAGATTTATATCCTGATATTGATTCATATTGTGATATCGGGTAACTCAAAATGGTGCTCACCTTGCACTTAAAGACTCGCTTTAAATCTTTATAGAGCTTAATAATACACTATTCATAAATATATATAAGTTCTGTTTAAATTTGTAAGTTTTCACAGATGAGTTCAGTTACGAATCGCGAGATATGTAAAAGTTTGTTCGAAACATATCGCTTGCGAGAAATGTTGTTCAACAAATGTTTAGCCCGTAAGATTTTCTCATGTTTGATTTCTTATAATTTTAAGATAAAATGTTTTAGAAAACAATATTCTACATGTACCTCATTTTTCTATCTTATTTTGTGTTCAAATTGTATTGTTAATAGAGATGATATAGTTTATTTTTTCTGGACTGGTTGTATGAAATAAATACAGTACATTTTGATATATGCACTGTACATAATATATATATATATATATATATATATATATATCGCTTAGATTAAGAAAATTATTATATTCTAGTTGTGTTCCATTTAAAAAAGAAAATTTATTTTATCGACTAAATAAAAAGAGTACTTTATTTTGTTAAAAATGATTCTTGTAACTTTGAAAATATATATCATACTTGCCATATGTGTTTTTTGTAACTGCATTTTTCCTATCGTTTCATTATCTCTATCTTTTCTTATCTTTTATACCAAGTGTTAGAATATATCTACTTTAAATACAAACACTTTCTTTACTTCCATATTGTAAATTTTTCCTTTTCTAACATATTTTGTGTTTGTTATCTTCAAACATTAATTTTAACTATTCTTAAAGTGTAACATAGTATTTCCAGTAATAAAAGCCAATCTACAAATGGAGAGGTAAAAGCCATAGTGTTGTAAGTGTAAGTCTAATTTTTTAAGATATTGACTCGTATGCATAGATACAATTTATATATTGTATAGATTATATTTATGCACACGAGTCAATATCTTAAAGAATTTGACTTACACCACTATGGCTTTTACCCTTTCAAATATTCCTTCAGGATAAAGGAGTAGTTTTTTAAAACCTCCATAGGCTACACGGATATACGTTGATACTCCCATAACATTCCACAAATATTAAATGCCATTTTGCAAATATTCTTTCACAGTATAGGACTGGTTTTTTTAAACTTTCAAACGCTACATGGATATATGTTAATACTCTCATAATGTTCCACAGGATTCTAATAAAGGATACAGTAATAAATTCTCGTTTACAAAATTCTCGTGCATTATAAGTGGATTCTCTTCTGATATCTGTAAACATTTGGTGGTTTGCTTTACAAATTACTACGGATATGTTGCTTTCAGCTTCTTCAAATATGAAATTGATACTTAATAATCTTAATTAAAAAAGCATTATGTTAGAATAGCACATACAGATTGTTTAATACAAATGTTATCAAAACTATTATATATATCTTATTAAGACTTAATAAATAGCAAATAATTTTGAGATTAAAAATCGACGTTTTGCACTGTAAGTGCATCTCTTCTATAACTGATGCATAACCTTATTAATAAGATATATTTGGATGCAGCAAATAACACATATGCAAAATAGTAATACGTATATAATTATTTATAAACGGAATATAAAAGGCTAAAAATCCGTAAGCAAATAGGAATTAAATATTATTAAAACTTTTTAAATAAATTATTTGTGCCATCCAGGTAATACAGTATTCAAGATTTTGAGTATTTTAATGTTAAAATACTATTTTCTAGTACATACATTGACTGAACAGCAATATAAACGTTTAATTAATCTAACATGCAAGTTGACAGTACAAATACATTGTATCTTCAATAAACAGAAAAATTTTATTAATAAGCATTGATGATACTATTCCATAAAGTTCAACATTATTGTCTCCACTGTTAGAATAATGTGATATGTAGCAATATCATCATCGTTCATTTATTAAATTTCTGTGTTTATTGAAGAAGCATTCTGTACTGTCAATGTGTATAATGAAAAATTGATTAAATGGTTATGTTGCTTTTCAGTCCATATATGCATCAGAAAATAGTATTTTAATACATATAAATATCTAAAATGTTGCATACTGCATTTTCTGCGTCACAAATAATTTACTTAAGAAGTCTAATAATATACAATTCTTATCTGCAGTATCATATCTCTATAAATACGTTTATATGTATGTAGAATAAAGCAGACTATGAATTTTTGGCCTTTTAAATTCTCTTTAAAACTCATTAGAGACATCACTATTTGAGTAAGTGTTGTTTGCTATATTTAAATACTTCTTAAATATAACGTTATGCATCGGTGCATTAAAAAAGATGCATTTACAATGTAAAACACTGATTTTGAATATCAAGATTATTTACTAGTTACTAAATCTTAATAAGAAATAAATAAATAAATAAATAAATATATATATGGGGCGTTCTCTGTCAAAAAGGCCACCCTCCCTGCCCACTTCAATTTTTGAGATAAAATGCTCCAAAAGGGCTTAAAATTTTCGTTGAAGCGTCTATTTTTCGATGCCGTATGGCGTTTTTGAAAATTCAAAATGGCGGACTCAGAATCGCGATTAGAATGGAAAAAGCCATTAAAAGCACGATAATATTATGCAACAAATTTTAAATTTGGTCGATTACATGAGTGTAATAAGTCATTTTTGATGTATTTTTGCCTGCTGAACACGAATCCGTTGTCTAAATTCGGTTAGCACGTCACAATTTTGAGAAAAATGCCCTCAAAGTTGTAAAAACGGCATTTTTGATGGTTTTCGTGACGTTGTAGCACGGCAGCCAATTTTTTACCTCAATTACATTAATGCCACGCGAAAGTACCAACTTTCAGCTTTAAAATGCTTTGTGTTTTGTTTCGGTATGATTATTTGTTTCTGAGATATAGCTAGAATTAGAAACACCGGTTGCGCGCTGGACTGATTCTGTTTGATGGTCAATCAGCTCCAGACTGACTGACGCATTTTCCCGTGCTTAGCATTATCCAGGATGAACGACGTGGACGTGACGGGGCTTTCATCCCTGAGGGGTGCTTGATTTATGTGAGTCCCCTTGCCTCTCACGCTTGGGGTGCTCGATTTACGTGAGTCCCCTTGCCTCTCACGCTTGGGGTGCTTGATTTACGTGAGTCCCCTTGCCTCTCACGCGCATGCGTGTGTGTGTATGCGTGTGTGTCTGTGGGTGGGTGGGTGTTTCATGAAAAATTTTTTTATTTTAATTCTGTATCCCTTACTTTTTCCCGCATGACCATAGCGTCCCATTTGTATCATTGGAATACCTTTTGATTAATACATTGTTCTCGCCCTCAACTATAAACCCATGATTCTTAAGAATTTGCGGTACAGGCTGAGCAATGTCAAATCTCTTATTAAGTTTTCTTCTTATCCTCTCATGATCAGTTTTCTTAAAATAAAAAACCCTTATGTTTTTGAAATGTTTTTTAGCCCAATTAAAAAGAACTTGAGGTGTTAGTATTGCATCCTGTGGCTTAGCAACAAGACTTGCTTTATATGCCTCTCTTTTAAATGTAGCACCGATGCCGTCATAACCACTTTTACCGTGAGCAGTCGCACTATAATGCCACTCTGCTTGAACATTGAAATCCTCTTTATGATGAACTAAGTTAGCAATCTGAAATTTATTTTTGAAATGCTGTTTCGCTCCATCAGTCATGTATATTATTTTTTTAAGATTTTTGACATCTTTTTCGATCTCCGGTATTAATAATGTTTGTATAGTGTAAACGGCAGCAGTGTCGTGTTTCAAACTTTCTGATAAAAATACGTTACTCTTGTGTTTTAATTCCGATTTTTCTTTATAATAGTAAATAACGGGAAACACAGTGCACTGATCATTGTTGAAGTGGAATGCTTGTGAGGCATCTTGACAAACATACGAATAGTTTTCAGAAAAGTCATACATCACAATTACTTCTTCACCTTCACAAAGGTTTTTTTTTTCTGAAATGAAAAGCGTTTGTTGTTTGGCGATAAATGAATGAGGTTTCAGAATTTGTAACCTGTCGCATAGCTCGTTTATGAACTCATGAACTTCTAGTTGTTGCGTTAATAGAGTTGATCGATCGGTTCCGGTCCATGAAGAACATTGCACATGAGAAACGCATGAATCGTCCAATAGTTTAGATAGTTTTGTAGAAAGCTCAGTAGTACCTGGGCATTGGTCACATTGATCAAGGTAGCAATCAGGACTCGGTTCCTTACACATAATTTCATTCAAACAATCTTTATAATTGGAAAGTGGCTTGTCTGTATTTTCTGTTAGTTTCCGTACATCAATTGCATCAATCATTAACTTGATATTTTCGTGGATTGTGCAAACACAAACGGAGTGTGTTCCAGAAGCCCCAGCGAGTATGCAATTTTTAGGTCTAAGTTTAGCAAATGTACTAAAGCCAACATCATATTTTGGGTTGGATTCTTTAAATGAGACATGCAGTTCTTTTAAATTTAACAATAAAAGACGTTTCTGCACCATTGTCCGTTTACCGTCAATTATCAAGTAAATGGCATCCTTCATTCCAGGCATTTTCCTGCTGTTTATGTCACTATTGTAAAACTCGATTATTTTGTTAACAGTAGTTTGCGGTAAAACTTTCCCAACTCTTGTAGTAGTATCAGCTAACACGCCATGGTTAGACTTCAGTTCCTTCGATTTTTTTGATGCACCATGTAACCGGACGGAGGAGTGATTTCAACCACACGTCTATGGATTTGTTTAATATCACGGTCGCCACTCGATTTTAACCTCGGCCTATCGAGAAAGATTCAAAGAAATCGACCAACCTTTCGCTGACTTCGCTAATTCCCCTCGTTTACTCTGTTTCAGGTTCCCTCTGTCTCGAACGACGCCGCTTTCTGGACCTCTATGCGTGGGACTTCCGTCTCGGGATGAGGACCGTCGTCGGGACCGCCTCCGCTGTGCACCGCTGGAGCTCGTTGCCCTGTTGGACCTTCTCTGGACCGCCGCTTCGCTGGATCACTTCACTGGTTATCGCCGATGAGGATTTCGGAACGCCGGATAGGTAAGTATCTCGCGTTTTCGGGTTTCGGTCTCTTCTCTTAATAATCGTCACACGTATTTGCAATAGGTAGAATATAATTTATTCCTTTCTTTCTAGCTTTACATGGACATTGGATGTACCGCACTCGGGTTTTATTAACGCGCTCGTTTGCATGCGTGTACGGGTTAACGCTCCGCTTAGCGGGATCGTCCGCTCAAGATTGCTTAAGTCCGGTCTCGACCGTTCCGTTTTAACGCCGAGGGACGGGCGTTACATTCTTGAATTACGCGATTTAAAAGTGCGACTGCGTCGCGCCGTGCCACGCTCTCGGGTCAGCGCCGACCTCACATCATCTCTTTTCTTCGTGGTTGACCTAGGTGGCCGTACGCGATCGTGCAGCAGTTTCGTTCCCCGTTGCGCTTGATGGAATTATAAATAGGTACTCGCGCCTGTTAGAAGATGTTACGCGAGGCGCTGGCGCGGCCAAGCTTAAATGTCTCCGCTGCTGCCGCTCAGACTGATGCTGATGCTACCGCTGTGTCTGCCTATGTTCTTGATGCTGTTGATCGCGCTGACAGGTGCCCGTCCCGCGTATCTTGTACGCGCGAGCGCGGAAGAAGGTGCAAGGAAGAGAGACAGACAAGAGAGAAAGAGAAAGATAGAAAGAGAGGGAAAGACGATGAACGGAGAATGTGTTAGCGTATTTCGTTCGGCAGAAGGAGAGAAGCGTTGAAAGTAAGAGCGTGAGATATTGAGAAGATATAGATGAGGCAAAGAGAGAGGGAGCAGGCGAGAGAGAGAGAGAGAGAGAGAGAGAGAGAACGGGCGAGCTATGTAGCAGAAACCTCGGAGCGTTCGGCGATATAAATCGTCTCGCGAGGCTCGCCCCACCATCGAGTGGCTGTGGAGGGGATAGGATCGGACTCGATGTTTGACGAGCGCGCAGCGGTTCTCGGCTCGTGCCCGGCCTCCGTGCCCGAACGTCCGGGCCCTAAATATAATCGATAAGTTATTTTATGTTTAATTATAAAAATATTCAACTCACATTTTTGTCTTTTTTTTATAACCGAATTTTGTTCCTTTTACAATTGTCCCAATTATTCCTTATCTTATATCAAAAATAAAAAAAATGTCGGCTACATTTCATACAGATAGATGTGTGAATCCGTTCAGGAAACCTGGTAAAAAGGGACATGTTGGTAAAGATTTACGAGTGATACCAAAGTTCATATTAGACAAATTTCCTGATATACCGACCAATTCTAAAATTTGTTCTGGATGTAGGAAAAAAGGTATGACTAAATTAGAAAATGCTGATATGTCTGATATGTCTTTAAATGAATCTAATGATTCTATCACAAACATGGAATGTGATGGAAGTTCATTAGCAATGGATATTGACAATTCAAAGATTGCTCACGATGGTGAAAATAACCTTCAATCACCTAGAGAAATTGAATTGGAAGAAATGTTTGATGGTCTTAAACAAAAATTTTCCAGCTTGAAACACAGTGATCCTTTAAGGGTGCAAATTCTCACCATAGCTCCGTCGTCTTGGGGTGTGAGAAAGATAGCACAAGAGTTTGGTGCATCACGATTTTTAGCAAAAAAATCGAATGAACTGAAGTCTAACCATGGCGTGTTAGCTGATACTACTACAAGAGTTGGGAAAGTTTTACCGCAAACTACTGTTAACAAAATAATCGAGTTTTACAATAGTGACATAAACAGCAGGAAAATGCCTGGAATGAAGGATGCCATTTACTTGATAATTGACGGTAAACGGACAATGGTGCAGAAACGTCTTTTATTGTTAAATTTAAAAGAACTGCATGTCTCATTTAAAGAATCCAACCCAAAATATGATGTTGGCTTTAGTACATTTGCTAAACTTAGACCTAAAAATTGCATACTCGCTGGGGCTTCTGGAACACACTCCGTTTGTGTTTGCACAATCCACGAAAATATCAAGTTAATGATTGATGCAATTGATGTACGGAAACTAACAGAAAATACAGACAAGCCACTTTCCAATTATAAAGATTGTTTGAATGAAATTATGTGTAAGGAACCGAGTCCTGATTGCTACCTTGATCAATGTGACCAATGCCCAGGTACTACTGAGCTTTCTACAAAACTATCTAAACTATTGGACGATTCATGCGTTTCTCATGTGCAATGTTCTTCATGGACCGGAACCGATCGATCAACTCTATTAACGCAACAACTAGAAGTTCATGAGTTCATAAACGAGCTATGCGACAGGTTACAAATTCTGAAACCTCATTCATTTATCGCCAAACAACAAACATTTTTCATTTCAGAAAAAAAAGAACCTTCGTGAAGGTGAAGAAGTAATTGTGATGTATGACTTTTCTGAAAACTATTCGTATGTTTGTCAAGATGCCTCACAAGCATTCCACTTCAACAATGATCAGTGCACTGTGTTTCCCGTTATTTACTATTATAAAGAAAAATCGGAATTAAAACACAAGAGTAACGTATTTTTATCAGAAAGTTTGAAACACAACACTGCTGCCGTTTACACTATACAAACATTATTAATACCGGAGATCGAAAAAGATGTCAAAAATCTTAAAAAAATAATATACATGACTGATGGAGCGAAACAGCATTTCAAAAATAAATTTCAGATTGCTAACTTAGTTCATCATAAAGAGGATTTCAATGTTCAAGCAGAGTGGCATTATAGTGCGACTGCTCACGGTAAAAGTGGTTATGACGGCATCGGTGCTACATTTAAAAGAGAGGCATATAAAGCAAGTCTTGTTGCTAAGCCACAGGATGCAATACTAACACCTCAAGTTCTTTTTAATTGGGCTAAAAAACATTTCAAAAACATAAGGGTTTTTTATTTTAAGAAAACTGATCATGAGAAGATAAGAAGAAAACTTAATAAGAGATTTGACATTGCTCAGCCTGTACCGCAAATTCTTAAGAATCATGGGTTTATAGTTGAGGGCGAGAACAATGTATTAATCAAAAGGTATTCCAATGATACAAATGGGACGCTATGGTCATGCGGGAAAAAGTAAGGGATACAGAATTAAAATAAAAAAATTTTTCATGAAACACCCACCCACCCACAGACACACACGCATACACACACACGCATACACACACACGCATGCGCGGAGAGGCAAGGGGACTCACGTAAATCAAGCACCCCAAGCGTGAGAGGCAAGGGGACTCACGTAAATCAAGCACCCCAAGCGTGAGAGGCAAGGGGACTCACATAAATCAAGCACCCCTCAGGGATGAAAGCCCCGTCACGTCCACGTCGTTCATCCTGGATAATGCTAAGCACGGAAAAATGCGTCAGTCGGTCTGGAGCTGATTGACCATCAAACAGAATCGTCCAGCGCGCAACCGGTGTTTCTAATTCTAGCTATATCTCAGAAACAAATAATCATACCGAAACAAAACACAAAGCATTTTAAAGCTAAAAGTTGGTACTTTCGCGTGGCATTAATGTAATTGAGGTAAAAAATTGGCTGCCGTGCTACAACGTCACGAAAACCATCAAAAATGCCGTTTTTACAACTTTGAGGCCATTTTTCTCAAAATTGTGACGTGCTAACCGAATTTAGACAACGGATTCGTGTTCAGCAGGCAAAAATACATCAAAAATGACTATTCACACTCATGTAATCGACCAAATTTAAAATTTGTTGCATAATATTATCGTGCTTTTAATGGCTTTTTCCATTCTAATCGCGATTCTGAGTCCGCCATTTTGAATTTTCAAAAACGCCATACGGCATCGAAAAGCCCTTTTGGAGCATTTTATCTCAAAAATTGAAGTGGGCAGGGAGGGTGGCCTTTTTGACAGAGAACGCCCCATATATATACATATATATATATATATATATATATATATATATATATATATATATATATACAGGGTGTCCCATTTTAACTTGGACAGCAAAATATCTCAAAAACTAAGCTCCACATACAAAAATGTTTCAGACAAAAGTTGTATGGTTTCAAGGGGGACATAAGATGGTACCATTGGTTTGACCTTGGATGGTCGTTTAAAGCTCACGTAAACGACACCTTTAATTTCTTAAATGAAAACCCCTATTTTTCAATGCATATTCTTGTAGCTAATCTCGAGAGCTTTTCAAAACACTATAATAAAGTATTTTTTCATTAAGAACTTTTGGAATTATGAGGCTTGAAAGTTCTAGTATTTTGACATAAAATACCAAATATCTTGTAAAACATTAAGTTTTCGGTAATGTTACCTTAATACTTTTATGCACAGAATAATGAGACGAATCAATTGGTATGAAAAAAGGCACAGTTCCTTTAAGAAAAAATATGTAATTTGCAACACGCATCTGCATACTTTTTCTTAAAAGCAACTATGTCTTTTTTTCATACCAATTGATTCGTCTCATTATTCTGTGCATAAAAGTATTAAGGTAACATTACCGAAAACTTAATGTTTTACAAGATATTTTGTAATTTATGTCAAAATACTAGAACTTTTAAGCCTCATAATTCCAAAAGTTCTTAACGAAAAAATACTTTATTATAGTGTTTTGAAAAGCTCTCGAGATTAGCTACAAGAATATGCATTGAAAAATAGGGGTTTCCATTTAAGAAATTAAAGGTGTCGTTTATGTGAGCTTTAAACGACCATCCAAGGTCAAACCAATGGTACCATCTTATGTCCCCCTTGAAACCATACAACTTTTGTCTGAAACATTTTTGTATGTGGAGCTTAGTTTTTGAGATATTTTGCTGTCCAAGTTAAAATGGGACACCCTGTATATACATATATACTCTATAGTTTTGATAACATTTGTATTAAAATTAATTTGGATGTGCAATTCAAATGTAATACTTTTAATCAAGATTGTTAAATATCAATTTCATACTTGAAGAAACTAAAAACAACGTATATTGTGCGTTATAGTAATTTGTATGGCAAATTATCAAAGATTTTCACGTAAAAAGAGAATTTATTTATAATACACGAGTCTTAAATGAAAGTTTATTGTTGCATTCTCCACTCAAATCCTGTGGAACGCCATAGGAGTGTCAATATTCATATAGCCTTTAGAGTTTTTAGAAAACCAGTCCTTCACTTTGAAAGAATCTTTGTAGAACGACATTTATGTTTAATTATAGGTAGTATATACAAGTTAAAGTGAAATGTATGTTTTAATACGTCATATTTGAAAAGCAATATTATGCATTATATATATATGTATATATAATGCATAATATTATACATATCACTTTCCAAATACGACGTATTAAAACATACATTTTACTTTGACTTGTATATACTACCTACAATAAAACATAAATACCTTCTACACAGATTCTTTCAGAGTAAAGGATTGATTTCCTAAAAAAGGCTATATAAATGTTGACACTTCCATGACGTTCCACAGGAATCGAGTGGAAGATACAACCATAAACTTTAATTTAAAACTCGCGCATTAAATAAATTTTCTTCTGATACCTGAAAACATTTAATAATTTGCCGTACAAATTACTGCGACGCACAAGATATGTTGTTTTTAGTTTCTTCAAGTATAAAGTTGATATTAAACAATCTCAATTAAAAGTATTATGTTAGAATTGCACACACAAATTAATTTTAATACAAATGTTATCAAAACTATATATATATATATACTATATATATATATATATATATATATATATATATATATATATATGGGACGATCCACGTCACTTTTACCCCCCATCTGTCCAAAATTGGTATGGACGGATTTTAATGACCAAGGGCGGAAAATGTTTGTCTTGAAAAGAGCTTTCGAAAGGCGTGTGGCATATATGCGCAATTCAACATGGCGTCATAGTTATGGCTGCTTAAAGGGATAAATTCAAAATTTCAGATCCAACATGGGCAGATAAAACGGTGAAAAGTAACTAAATTCATGTGAAACTCAGTATTTGGGAAATTTTGGGGTCGATGATTACGAATCTGAACGTAAAATTGTGAAATTCAAAATGGTGGATCCAATATTGCGGATGCAAATATGAGAAACGGACGAAAATTCCAGTAAATGATCTGAAAACTCTTACTGGAAGGTTTTTTGGGTCGCTGATCACGAATTTGTAGCTAATTTGTTAAAAAACAACAGACAAACCGTGTTAATTGAAATTCTACTCTTAGCGTTACCCAGAGATGACGGCGTGGACGTGGTAGAAATTCATCTCCTTTGGAGTGCTTTATTTTCGTGAGTTCCTCTGGCCTCTCACGCTTCGGGGTGCTTTATTTTCGTGAGTTCTCTGGCCTCTCACGCTTCGGGGTGCTTTATTTTCGTGAGTTCACCTGTACTGTAGAATGTTCAGTGGTTGCTCACTAGCAGAGTACTGATAAGAGATTACAGTACATGAAATACTCTGCTAGTGAGCAACCACTGAATATTCTACAGTACAGGTGAACTCACGAAAATAAAGCACCCCGAAGCGTGAGAGGCCAGGGGAACTCACGAAAATAAAGCACCCCGAAGTGTGAGAGGCCAGGGGAACTCACGAAAATAAAGCACCCCGTAGCGTGAGAGGCCAGGGGAACTCACGAAAATAAAGCACTCCAAAGAAGATGAATTTCTACCACGTCCACGCCGTCATCTCTGGGTAACGCTAAGAGTAGAATTTCAATTAACACGGTTTGTCTGTTGTTTTTTAACAAATTAGCTACAAATTCGTCATCAGCGATCCAAAAAACCTTCCAATAAGAGTTTTCAGATCATTTACTGGAATTTTCGTCCGTTTCTCATATTTGCATCCGCAATATTGGATCCGCCATTTTGAATTTCACAATTTTACGTTCAGATTCGTAATCAGCGACCCCAAAATTTTCCAAATACTGAGTTTCACATGAATTTAGTTACTTTTCACCGTTTTATCTGCCCATGTTGGATCTGAAATTTTGAATTTATCCCTTTAAGCAGCCATAACTATGACGCCATGTTGAATTGCGCATATATGCCACACGCCTTTCGAAAGCTCTTTTCAAGACAAACATTTTCCGCCCTTGGTCATTAAAATCCGTCCATACCAATTTTGGACAGATGGGGGGTAAAAGTGACGTGGATCGTCCCATATATGTATAGTATGTGTGTATATGTGTGTGTGTGTATGCGCGCGCGCGTGTGCGTGTGTGTACATATACATATATTACTAAATTGAAAACTTAATTTTATCAAATGTTACTTATCAATTTATATATTCGTGAGATTACGTTGATAATAGGCACGCCACATACATTATTTATATATTATGATGCAGATAATACGTTACACTGCATTCTGTGGATAAATTGTAAAGCGGGGGAGCACACTTTTGCATAGCGCATAATAATGCATAACGCATAAACATAAGCAAATGACCCAATCAGAGTCCTTATTTCTATTTCCACGATGAAAGTAAAGGATTCTGATTGGTTCATTCCCTTATGCATTATGCAGAAATGTGCTCTCCGCTTTAAGATTACTTTAAACATTATTGCAAAGTATACAGATATACACGGATATTACCTGACTATGAATATAAACGGTTTATGCAAATATGCGATCCTTCGATGAATCGCAAATATGCGATGAAGATCCTTCGATGAACGCAGCAACTAAATTAGTGACAGCAGATGATTCCATAACATTTCACAAGATTCTGAAAGCGGAGACGATAATAATAAACTCTCGCTTAGCAGAATCTCATGGTTTGTAAAAGGAATTTTTCTTGATTTGTTGACAGATAAAGATCTGTTTTGTTGATTACTATGGATGTACACAGATATCTCATTCCTAGTTCCTGTAAAAGTTGAAGAAAATTGATATTTAATAATCTAAATTGAAAACATTATAAATTACAATTTCATATACAGATAATTTTAGTAGAAATATAGTCAGCAGTAGTACATACCATTGCCAGCTACTAAAAATACCTATTTTAATTTTAGTAAACAAATAATATATTTAGATTTCAAATTAGAGTCTTACACTATGTAAATTCCATTATCTATGGTACTGATGTGTATTGCGTAGACACAGAAATATGATATTTGTCGATGTAATAAAATAATTTGTTGTGCCACTGAAAGTAAGAAAAGCTAATTAATTATTGAAATATTGCTATACATCACTAATCTATCATTTAATCTAACTTCAGATTATTAATATTTAAATATTTAAATGCAGTAAGCAATACCTGCAAATAACAGTAATATATTTTCTTACAAACAAGGAGAATTAATTTAGACGCTTATTCAATACTTCTTTGGCTAAAAAATAAAAAATATTTGAAAATTTTACATATCAGATCGAGACTGTTAGAAGAAATAATAAGATATTGAAATGGAGTGACTATGTGAGGTTAGGAAATATGTAACGAATCGATTTCATACTAGAATTACGTAAAATTAGCACTACGTGTTGTTATACAGATTTGTTGTTCCGATTTCTGCTTGATGTGTTATCCGTAAATAATTAATACTTACATAATTACAATGACAGATTTTTTAACCTCTCGACGTTTTTTTCAGTTTGTTATTGGACGCGTTTAGCAGACACAACTGTTGAGTGTTGTTTTAGGGCCGGTCTACAATGAATGTCGTAAGCCGTGAGTCGTAAGAATTGACCAATCACAGTTCATTATTCTTCAACCGCATGACCGCAAGGACCGCAAGGAGAATAATAGACTGTGATTGGTCAATTCTTACGACTGACGACTTACGACACCCATTGGTCGCGTTCAGCAGACACAACTGTTGAGTTTGTCTTATCAACATTCTGCGTTGATTGGTTGGTTCTAAAAGTAAGAGCCAATCACATTCGACTGCTACTCAGCGGCTTGGTCTGCTGAACGCGCTCATTGTAGACCGGCCCTTATCAACACGCTACGCCGATTTGTTGGGTCTAAAAGTAACAGCCAATCACATTCGATTGCTACTGAGCGGCTTGTTCTACTGTACTGAACGCGCCCCTTGGTTTTATGGCTCGTCTACAATAGCCGTAAAGCTTTGTGTCCACGATGCTAGAACTGCGTCCGAGTTTCGGTTTAAGCCAATGAAACTGCTGCTTTTCTGTAAAAGCTGCAAGTTGATTGGCTTAAACTGAAACTCGGACGCAGTTCTAGCCTCGTGGACACAAGGCTTTATGGCCCGGGCACAGAGAAAGGGCTATCGCACACAAAATTGCATAGGCTGCATAAACATAGCATAAAGGCCATCGCACACAAAATGCATAGCTTAGCATAAGCGTAGCATAAGACCGCTAAACCAATGAACATCCAGCATAATGTCGCCATATTAATTTACATAAAATGCTCATTGGTCCAGCGGTCTTATGTGGGGTCTACAATGCGAGTCGCAAGCAGTCGCAAGTCGCGAATCGCAAGAAATTGACCAATCACAGTCGATTATTCTTTTCAAATTCGAATGTGATTGGTCAATTTCCTACGACCCACGACCCATGACCCACAACTCGCATTGTAAACCCAGCATTATGCTATGTTTATGTAGCCTATGCAATTTTGTGTGCGATGGCCTTAAGACCACTGGACCAATGAACATCTTATGTAAATCAATATGGCGATTTTATGCTGGATGCTCATTGGTTTAGCGGTCTTAAGCGGGGAGCACACACTTCTGCACAACGCATTATGCTAGGTTTACAATGCGAGTCGTAAAGTCGTGAGTCGTAAGATTTGATCAATCACAATCGAATTTGAGGAGAATAATTGATTGTGATTGGTCAAATCTTACGACTCACGACTTTACGACTCGCATTGTAGACCTAGCATAATGCGTAAGCATAAGAAAATTGATTGGTCCATACACATGTGCATAAGGAAATAGACCAATCAGTTTTCTTATGCTTACATATTATACGTTATGCAAAAGTCTGTGTTTCTCGCTTTATGCTACGCTTATACTAAGCTATGCATTTTGTGTATGATGGCCTTAAGGGCTTTCGCACATGAATAGCCATAGCCATAAACGTAAAACGTAAACATAAGCTAAAGAACCAATTAGTATACATACATAAAGCTAAAGCAATATTTTGATTGGTTCTTCAGCTTACGTTTACGTTTTATGGCCATTCTACATAGAAGTCGTAGCCGTGAGTTGTAAGAAATTGACCAATCACATTCAAAGTTGAGGATTCAATCTGTGATTGGTCAATTTCTTACAACTCACGACTACGACTTCTATGTAGAATAACCTTTATGTTTATGGTTATGGCAATTTGTGTGTAGAAGCCTTTAAGATCTTGTGCCACGATGCTAGAAATCACTCCGAGATCTTAAACGGAGAAAGAATTAACCAAAGCATCGGTCAATTGCTGAATTTTTTAAATGGTTGATCAATTTTTTCTTCGTTCGAGATCTCGGAGCGACTTCTAGTATCGTGGATACAAGGCTTTAGAGTAGCGCAAGTCTTTTATGAATGCTTTCCAGTTAACGACACAAGCGTCACTCTATCTTTGTTGTTCACTAGATGTTGAAAAAAGACAGAATGACGCTCGTGTCGACTAAGTGATAAGAAATGAAAAGCACCCTAGCACCCTTATGTATTTCGCGAATGCTGACTATTGCGAGTTTCTACTGGCTGCCTTCCCTTTTCGTCTGCCATTTTCGACCTATCGTTTGAAAGTAACAGAGTAACAATATATATATATATATATATATATATATATATATATAAAGTTTCACATACATTTTGACATGATTATATATAAGTTCATATAATTTATATATAAAGTATATATATAAGAATTAAGCATTAACCATGTAGATTATATATGATTATATATAACCATATATAAACTTAAATTCGGATTATCCGATAGATGGCATCCGATAGGATTTATTTCTCGTATTTAAAATTTGACAAACAGTGGTATAAGGATGGTATCAAGAGACACGGCAGTATCTCACGCCAAGCAGCGCCAAGTTATATGTAAATCATTTCACTTTTGATTCTAGTTTTTGAAAAAATATACACTTAATTTATCAATGCTTTATTCCTTAATCGAAGTTAACAGAATTCTTTTTTAATATATATAAAATATTTATTATGTTAGATATAATCACATATGATTACATATAAAATCGACATTAGATATAATTAGATATAAAAAATGGCCCGATATAATTGTATATAATTACATATAATCACATACAATTATATATAACCATATATGGTTATATAATTATATGTGTGTGGGATCGCGAGCGACGCAGCGGCGCCCTCGCTTGGCTGAGAGTAGAATGAGGGCAGTCGCCCGATAGAAGCTATACGAGCAAGACGTTTGTGCGCTTCGTTAATAATAAAGTTCTTTTCACTATTTCCTTGTAAACCTCGTGTTTCTTTCCGTACGATCCTACAATTGGGGGCTCGTCCGGGATAACCGCGGATATCGGGATCACGGTAAGGTCGCGAGTGAAGACGACGTACGCGGGAAGAGCGACGAAGCGAGAAAGTTCTAGAAGTCGCGAGAGGCAAAGGCGAGTGCCTACGCGAAACGTGTCCGTACGCGTCGAAGAGGCGATTCGTTCCGGCGGATACGAGACAATTTACGGCGTTCTAAAGGAGGTTTTTTGCGAGTGCGGTAACCGTAGTGAGGACGTTGGATAAGGCGATCCGACGACGAAGCTGTTGTGCGTCGACGAAGACGAAATCGCGTACAGCGGGACGTGGCAAGATGGCCTCCTCGGCGGGAAACGCGGCAAAGAACGATATGGCGACAGACGATACGACGAAGAAGACGGAACAGCTTGCTCTATCATCGACGAATAGCAGAGTGGGCTTGCGCGAAAAGCATAAGGCGACGGATGACAATCCGGGAAACGACGATGTGCTGGTGGCGGACAGCGCAGTTAATATTGACGACATGACGAAGAATCAGCTCGTAGAGCGATTACGTCAATTAAAATTGCCCGTGTCGGGGCTAAAGGCGACGCTGCGTGAAAGATTGCGGGCGGCTACACAGGAAGACGATAGCGACGAAGACGAAGACGTTAGTGACGAAGAAGATGGCGAGGACACGGTGTTGCATTGTGACGAGGACGAGGGGGAACCCCCCGCGGTCGGTCATAGCGGTGGGCGCCATGATCGAGGATCATTATCGACCGCGCGACGAGACGTGACATCGACCGCGCGACGAGACGCGACACCGCCCTCTCGTTACAACCGTATGTATTACGAGGAACGCGAACCTAACCCTCTCGGCGTGAGAACGGGACAGCTCGTGTTGACATACAAAGACGTTGAAGACGCGCTGACACCTTTCAGTGGCGACGGCACACAGAACGTAGGAAGATGGTTTACGTCATTTGAAGAGACTGCTGATTTGTGCCGGTGGACCGACGTGCAGAAGATTATTTACGCGAAGAGACTATTACGCGGTTCGGCTAAACTTTTCGTAAATTTCGAGTGTCGAGTACAATCATACGGTGCGCTCAAGAAAGCGTTGATTAAAGAATTCGGTAAGACAATGAACAGTCGGCAAGTGCATAAAGAACTGAGTGCAGTGTCGAAGAAGTCGGACGAGACATATCAAGAGTATGTCTATCGCGTACTGGAGCTTGCCAGTCACACGGAGATGGAACTCGAGGCTAAGATACAGTACATTATCGACGGTGTTAAAGACGAAGAGGTAAACAAATCTATATTATACGGTGCGACGACGATTAAGGAGTTACGTCAGAGATTTGCGCAATACGAAATACAGAGAAGTAATCGGAGTAAGGCGCGACAACATTCGCAAGTGCAAAGTAAGAAGAAGCCGGCAAGTAATGCGGGTCAGACCACGACAGCCATTGCTAGCAAACGATGTTTCAACTGTGGCGACACGAAGCATTTAGGTAAGGAGTGTCCTAATAAAGCGAAAGGGTCTAAATGTTATTCATGCGGTGAATTCGGGCATATTGCTGCAAAGTGCCCAAAAGGAGCAGACTCAGCGAGTAAAGATACTACTCCAGTAAGAGTGGATGCGCTCCGATCTCACAGTGACAAGAAGACGTATAAGAAAGTGAATATTCTAGGGAAGGATGTTACAGCCGTAATCGACCCTGGAAGTGATCTGCATCTCATTCGATCCAGTGTTTACGTGCATCTCGGTGCCCCTCCAATCAGGCACGAGATTACGAAGTTCAATGGCGTAGGCGCATTTAACCGGAGTACATTAGGAAGATTTACGGCAGACGTGTCCATCGATGAAATATTGTTCAATCTGGATATCGATGTAGTGCCAGACGATTATACCGGACATGATTTAATCATAGGCGGTGAGTTATCGGATTTAGCTGAGATCCGTATAAGAAAACGACAAGCTGTCATAAGAAAGCTTAATGACGACGAATCGAAGACGACGACCGAAGATGCTAACTGGGCGGAAGTATTATGTATTGGCGTACAAGATAACGAAGAAAAAGAAGCAAAAGCTCAAGTTACGCTTGATCACGTGGAAGATCCGAATATTCGAGAGCGTGTACGAAAATTAGTAGAGGACTATCAACCGAGGAAGATAAAGGACAGCGGCGTGAAGATGCGTCTGATACTCAAGGACGAAATACCGGTACATCAGAATCCTCGTAGATTGTCGGCGGAACAACGGAATGCTGTACGCAAGATCATTGACGAGTGGATCGAGAAGGGGATTATACGACCGAGCAGCTCGGAATACGCCAGTCCAATAGTCCTGGTGAAAAAGAAAGACGGAACATGGAGGTTATGTGTCGACTATCGAGGAGTAAACCGTAAGATAGTAAGGGTAAGGCAACCTTTTCCACTCATCGAAGATCAACTAGACGAACTGGCGGACGACGAGGTATATTGTGTGTTAGACTTGAAAGATGGTTTCTTTCATGTACCACTAGACGAGGATAGTATCCGTTATACAGCTTTTGTGACGCCAGACGGGCAGTACGAATTATTGGTACGACGTGTGGAGTATTTGGGACATATAGTGGAGGCGGGAACAGTAAGGCCATCCGAGAAGAAGATAGAGGCGGTGATGCGATTCGAGAAACCCACGAGACGCGATAAAGTACAGAGTTTCTTAGGATTAACGGGGTACTTCCGGAAATTCATACCTCAATATGCTTTGATAGCACGACCCCTGTCGCAGCTGTTAAGAAAAGGAGTAAAGTTTACGTTTGCTGCCGAGCAGGAACAAGCTTTCGAACAACTGAAGACGGCTTTGACGAACGACCCGGTGTTGAAATTATACAAGATTGGTGCCGAGACGGAACTACACACCGATGCTTCTAAACACGGTCTAGGAGCTATTCTATTGCAGAGAGATGCCGAAGATAATCAGCTTCACCCGGTGTACTACGCCAGCTGGAAGACTGTTGGAGCTGAAGAGAAGTATAGCAGCTACGAATTGGAAGTTCTAGCGGTGATCAGAGCTTTACGCAAATTTCGCGTATATTTGCTAAATATTCCCTTCCGGATTATAACGGATTGCCGAGCGTTCGTGCAGACGATGTCGAAGAAAGATATGTGTCTGAGGATAGCCCGCTGGGCACTACAACTTAAAGAATTCGATTATGAAGTAAAGCATCGAGCAGGCACAGCCATGCGTCATGTAGATGCATTGAGTCGGAATCCGGTGGAGTGTCTCACCATACACAGAATGCAAAGTGCATTGGTGGCTCAAATTAAACAAGCTCAAACGGACGACCCGGAATTACGAGAGAAGATCAAGTCGATGAAGACGGACGGTGACAAGGACTTTGTAATGTCCAACGAAGTATTATACAAACAAGATGGTGGAGAACTTTTGTTAGTCGTGCCTAAAGTCATGCAGAAGGAAGTCATCTTGCAGGCACACGAACAAGGCCATTTTGGATGGCGAAATACTGAACATCTGCTACAGCGTGAATATTGGTTTCCTCAGATGCGATCCAAGGTACAGCAAGTTATTGGCAACTGCATACGTTGTCTGTTGGCAGAGAAGAAACGAGGAAAAGCTGAAGGTCTGTTACGGCCATTACCCAAAGAAGATAGACCGCTTGATACCTACCACATTGATCATCTAGGTCCAATCCCATCCACGAAGAAGAGCTACGCTCACATATTTGTTGTAGTAGACGCGTTCACGAAATTTGTTTGGTTATATCCTACTAGATCCACGACGACAGATGAAGTAATCACCCGATTACGTAAGCAAGCTATAATTTTTGGAAATCCTAGGAGGATAATTTCAGATCGAGGAACGGCGTTCACATCGCATGCTTTCAAGCAGTATTGCGAAGAAGAGAATATAGAACATAACCTGATTACGACGGGAGTTCCACGCGCGAACGGCCAGGTCGAAAGATTGAATCAATCCATCATTGCGATACTTAGTAAATTGACGTCGACGAAGCCAGAAGAGTGGTATAAGCACGTAGACAAGGTGCAACAGTTTATCAACTCTTCATTTAACCGAAGTATTGGTACCTCACCATTTGAGTTGTTAATAGGAAAAGATATGCAGTTAAAAGAGGATCTACACCTACGTGAGATTCTACAGAAGACGGCCATCGAGACTTTTCAACAAGAGAGGTCAGCGATCCGCAGCGAGGCGAAGGAGAATATCCTGAAGATTCAGAAGGAGAATCGAGAGACTTTTAATAAAAAACGGAAATCTGCTACCAAGTACCGAGTTGGAGATGTCGTAGCCATTCGACGAACGCAACTAGGTCCTGGTCTAAAGGTGCACCCGAAGTTCTTGGGTCCCTACAAAATAGTCACGGTGTTACGGAGTGACCGATACATCGTAGAGAAGCTTGGAGAACACGAGGGTCCGAGACGTACGAGTACTTCAGCAGACAATCTAAAGCCATGGCCTAACCAGGCCTGGGATCCAGACATTGACGTCCCAGGAGGGAATGACAGTGACTGTGACGATGACGTAGACATCCTGAGCATCGAGGACGATGCTGATTTCAGAATGGCCGAGTGTGGGATCGCGAGCGACGCAGCGGCGCCCTCGCTTGGCTGAGAGTAGAATGAGGGCAGTCGCCCGATAGAAGCTATACGAGCAAGACGTTTGTGCGCTTCGTTAATAATAAAGTTCTTTTCACTATTTCCTTGTAAACCTCGTGTTTCTTTCCGTACGATCCTACATGTGGTTATATACAATTATATACAATTATATTGGGCCATTTTTTATATCTAATGTCGATTTTATATAATCATATGTGATTATATCTAATCATTTTTTCTCGTGTATTTTATTCCTGGAGATTGGCGTGGCTCTTATTCGATTTGCACAATCCGCACCGATTCGCGTGCGTTCAAAATAAATATCTTTATTCAATTGCAAGAGCTCAACGAAATAATCATAACCTTGAATCGGCACTCATTAACTCTATATATTAATAAAACTTGCCTTATTGGCCAAACGCAGTCTTAAATCTAATTGCTGCATATGGCACGCGTCCTTATATCTAGTGACCCCCATGAACTGCCATATGGGCAACTCTCCACCTTATATTTAATAGTCAGAATAACCTGCCATATGGGCATAACGCAATTTTACGACTACAGGTCAAAATCAACGGCCATATAGGGCAACACGCAGTCCTTAAGGTAGTTCTCCGGTCCTTATACTAGAGAAAATCGATTTTCTCTAGATTTTCTTGAAACTGTGAATATACGTTAATTTAGGTGTGCTTTATGCGTGGTATAAATTTCAGTACCTCTTCCGGTATAAAAAATATAGATACTGAGTCTCAAAGTTTCAACTTTTACTAATGAACAGGTTTTCCAGGCCAAACGGTAAGAGATACGAAGTTGGCCAAGAGGACCAAAGTTGCTCCTCTCGTCGAGTTCTATAAAGAAAAAATGCCAAAATTAAAAAAAAATTAAATTAAAAATTTTTTTTGGTAAAAATTGAAACTTTGAGGCTCAGTATCTTTATTTTTTATACCGGAAGAGGTACTGAAATTTATACCACGCATAAAGCACACCTAAATTAACGTATATTCACAGCTTCAAGAAAATCTAGAGAAAATCGATTTTCTCTAGTATAAGGACCGGAGAACTACCTTAACCTAAAAGCAAAATCTACTGCCTTATGAGCAACACGCAGTCCTTAACCTATAAGCAAAATCAATGGCATGAATGATCGCCTGGTATCGGAAGATCAAGCAGAACCTAGAATATATCCATAATCTACAAATCATGAAAACAACGGTTGCCTTATGGGCGTGACTATCTACACGCGAGTACTTTATTGAGTACATTTCATGTAAACGAAAGACCTTCGTATCGGGGAGGACGTAAATTTGCCGCTTAATCCTCATGACTAGTCTCCCTTTCGTACTACCCGGGAGATAAATTTTCATTTTGCAACGGATGCGTTCTCCATCAATCACGCGTCGCCTCTTTCTTTTAAATGGAACGTAATATAATTCGCGAGTTTCTGGGCTCCTGCCGCTGCCTGGGATCCTGTAACTGCCGGGTGTTGGTCCGGTCGTTACCTCCGCTCGCTCCGCCGGTCCCTGTATCCGCTGGCGCGTTCCCCGCGGGCTGTCACCCGCTCTCGGCTGCTTACCCGAAGTGTGCGGCTGCAAGGTTGAGTCTGGTTGGAGACACGACAAGAGACGGACGTGCCTTGAGTGTGCTCCGTATAAGTACCGTACTTGAGTTCTCAAATCGTGCTTTTTTCGGGAGATTTTGATATGGGGTAATTCGTGCCGTGTTTCTACACCGCGTTATATATAATTTTCATTAAATTTACAATAACTATGGTTATTATCAACGATTTTGTGTTACACACGTACACGCGTGTGCACGTGATCACCGTGTGCTACCTTAGAAATACTCAGAAATACTGTTAATTTGTGCTATTTTTCGAGAAACTTTATAATAAGGTGATTCTGGTCGCGTCTGTGTATCGCGTTATATACAACTCTTGATAACCTTTTCAACAAATTCGGTCGCAATTAATAATTTTGTGCTACGAACGAAAAAGTGTTCACACGTGATCTCTGCATGCCATCGGCAGTTTTTGAGAGGATCTCGAAAACGGCTGTGGGGGACTGTTGGGCCACCTAGGGGACCCCACAGTGGACGACTAATGATTTTACGTCGTCCTGGTGTCCCTGCAGCCCTATTCTGTAACTGTTTAACGCATGCGTTATAGTTATAACGCATGCGTTATAGTTATAACGCATGCGTTATATAGCTCGTAACGTATGCTCGTAACGTATACTTTACGATTTCGAATTCCCGAAATGCATCTTAACGTAACGGCGTTAGCAATATGCGTTACAGTTTGCGTTATACTATTTTCCACTAAAAAATCATATTCTGTAAGCCACTTTAACGCAATTTTAATGCGTTTGGCTTGCGTTACATAACGCAATGGTAACGTCGGTTGTTGAACAGCGTTAAACATCATAACGCGATCCGTATCGAGCCCGTTTTGTGTAATAAGACTGAAGAAGGAGGTTATAACGCAATCACAAAGGTAATTATTTGTTGGCTATGCATACGTGACTTTTATTTACACAAATATATATTTATATAGGTAATTTTGTATTGGTATAAATTAAACTTTTGCAATAATAATATTATACAGGTTATATATTTTGACTTTAAGATGGCTTTTGCTGCATTGATGAGGGATCTCTTAGAAGAAGAGGAAGTAATGAGAGAAAACTCTATTGTAATGAAGACATTAAGAGATACTATTGATCCTTTTAGCCTGACAGACCAACAATTTGTTAAAGTCTTTCGATTATCTAAAGATGCGGTTCATTACTTATGTAATACTCTTCAACCTACTCTTCAACGTAGACGAACAAATGGATTACATGTGACGACTCAGGTAATTACATTCATTGAAATCCATATTTATTTAACACACCCACACACACACGTGTTATATATATATTGAATTGTGTTATATATGTATATATACATATATATATATATTCAATAAGCAAATACAAAAAACGTAATGCAGCCAAAACCTGAAAGAAATTAATAAAAGATATTAAAAATCCATTTAAATACTTTTAGGTTTTGGCAGCATTACGTTTTTTTGCCATTGGCTCATACCAGAAGGGTATCGGAAATGACTATCTTGTGTCAATCTCACAACCTGCTGTTAGTCGCGCAATAAAATCGGCTATATTGATTGTACACATGTGGCTATCGTAAGACCCAAAGAACATGAAGAAGCGTACGCAAATCATAAGAGTTTTCATTCCATAAATGCGCAGGCAGTAAGTTGATATATTACGAATAATATTTATAAATACACGTCATTTTTACATTCAATTTTTTTAAAGAAAATTGATACATACTTATATTTTTTACTACACACACAGGTAGCCTCCCATGATTTAGAAATATTAAACATAAATGCCAGATTTCCAGGAACGGTGCATGATGCTTTCATATGGAGATATTCCGCTGTAAGGAATAAAATGATACGCTTATATGATTCTGGAGATCGATCAACGTGGCTGTTGGGTTAGTATTATTATCACTGATTATTAATTTACATTATTTTAGTGACATATATATAAATATTTATGTAATTTACAGGTGATGCAGGTTACTGTTTAGAACCTTGGCTAATGACACTCATCCCAAATGCACCAGAGGGAAGCGCAGAAGCACGATACACACAATGTCATACTTCTGCTAGAAATTGTGTTGAAAGAATGTTTGGTGTTTTAAAGAATGTATGAAGATGTCTCCTCAGTCATCGTGTTTTACATTACGATCCTAGAATGGCAGCAAACATAATCGTAGCTTGTGCTGTATTACACAATATACGTTTTCGTTATAATCTTATGAATCATAAAATTGACATTGATGAAGAGGGTGAAGCTGCAGCTCAGCAAAGGGCTATACTTCCAGATGCTCTTCAAATATGTAATCGTATTAGAGCTCAAGCTGAAGAAATAAATGGAGCTGATGAAGGGGATATGAATTGTAATGATAGGTTAACAGAAGCAAGAAGAGTTCAAAGAAGAATTCTTCGCAATCAGTTTGGTTTACGTCAATAAGAATCAACAGTCTAAGTTATAAAAATTACTTTTATTATTAATAGAATTTTTATATCATGTAAAATAAGTATAAACGTAAAATTAGCGAAAGTATAAACGTAAAATAAGATAGATAAGATAAGACGAGCATAGAATAGACAAAAAGTTACTCTTTTTTCAACATAAAATTCTTTTTAGTAAGACAAACATAGAATAGATAAAAAGTTACTCTCTCTTCAACATAAAGTATTTCTTAGTAAGACAAACATATAGAACAAATAAAAAGTTACTCTTTTCAACATACAGTTCTTTTTAGTAAGACAAACATAAAATAAATAAAAACTCAGTCTTTAACATAAAGTATTTCTTAGTAAGAACATAGAACAAATAAAAAGTTATTCTTTTCAACATAAAGTTTTTTTAAACATAGAATAGATAAAGTTACTGTATTTAAGATAAAGTTCTTTTAGTAAGATTTTGAATAGTTTCTGATAAAATATCTAATGTACGATCATGTAAGTTCATAGAGTCTTTTAAAAGTTCGTTTTGTGCTTCCGTTGTAGACGCGATACGTTGTAAATTTTCACTTATTGTCTGCAAAAATAAGAACATTATATTACTGACATTTATTGTATAAATCGCGAAATTCGATAATTACTACTTTTAATGTACAGATATTACTTTCAACCACTTCAAGAGAATTTTATATTTGATAATTTTCAATAGGGCAATAAGTGCGCGTAACATATATAAAAAGATGATATATATCTATACATATATACCTGCAAATATTTGCTATGATCCTCTTGTACATTTTGAAAATAACTTGTAGCCTCTTTCACGGAAGAGTACCTCATACGTTTTTCTATAATAAAAAATTTTTATTTAAAAGAAATATTTTATATGTATATTACAAATTAGGAAATATAATAATAATGCAGATATACTAAAATATATGTATGATATATTATAAATTTGTACTTACTACCAAGACTGATTGGAGTAGATATATTTGATGTACTCGTATTTGTTTTTAATGATTCTAACTTTGTCCTTAACGTAATATTTGCGGATGCACTACTAGTAGAGGTATTATTAATACATTGTGAAGATGTTGCAATAGCATTGGAAGTACAGGATGGACTGTTAATTTGATGAATATTCTGTTGCTTCGGAAAATTGAGCAAACTTGTATTTTCAACAAAAGTTACATCTCCATCATCAGTTATGTCGGTTGTTGCTATTACCTACATAAAGAAACATTTAATTTAGTAAAAATCAGTGTGTTGTATATAAAACAATTAAAAGCATTATATTTGTATATCATACTATAATATATTATACATACAACAGCTTGTTCTTCAATTTCCTGTGGATCAGTATTTTCAATATCCTCTGGATCATTTGTCAATCCTAATATCAATGTTGCATCAACCATATCCTATAAAAATAAACGAAATAAAAATAATTATAAATATGAACATTATATAACTTTCTTTTGTAATAGTCTTTTGAAAAAGCAACAAACCTCAGGCTGTTCTCCAAGACCTACTTCCTTTACTGGTAAACCCACAGATGATTCACCTCCAATAATTGATAATATTTTTAAATCAGAATCTTTAAGCTGAACTGGTTCCCCGATATTTCCAGTAAGTTGTCTTTGTGCTTTACCCTTTGCTGCCCGCGCTCTAGCTTGGTTTCTTTGATCACACCAAAGCTATAACATGTAATATAAAAGTGATGATACAAGAAAATATTATATGAAAAATTAGAAGAACATATGTGATAAAATTTTAAGTGTAAAATAGAAATATATGTAATATATAAAGTCATACTTTTTTCCAATTATCCACAGTCTTTGATGGTCCTTCTATAGAATTTAGTTTTTTAGTTAAATGTTGCCATTGCTCATCGTGGGTTACTTTTCCTTTCGCTCCCAATAATTTATTTGTAGCAAAAGCAATATGGTTTTGCATGTATGAAATTAGATATTCCATTTGCATATTGCTGACTTTAGGAGCCCTTGTTTTTTTTAGCAATCTCCATACTCAAATAAAATTAATATGTTTTATTAGAAATAAGTACATCCAAAAGTAGAATATTTATTACAAAAATCCTTTGCTGCGACCAAACTAGCTAATATTTATTCAAAAAGTTGTGTAATGGAGTGTTTTGCAAGCGTTAATTTATTGTACGCACTTGAGAAGGACCGGAATCTCGGTCGAAACGCGTTGTGCTTTTTGAATAAATATTAGCCAGTTTGGTCGCAGCAAAGGATTTTTGTAATTTCACTACTCACTGGCGAAGTAAAAGTATTTGACATTTTAATACACACCTCGACCTAACAATGGTGTTCCATCAAGACAAAGGATTTTTCAAGACTACCACCGAACTATACGGACACAACAGCACCTTGTCTTTAAAGTCTTGGGTTAAAACTAACATCACGCTATGCACTGCTCTTCAGCAACTGACCTTTCTTCTTCGATGCAGACGATGCGACATCCTGCCGCCGCACATCTATAACCTACGCTTCAACGTTCTCTTCAAACTCGACAGAATGAACCACGAATATAAGACCTTTAACACTAAGTACCAAAAAAAGTTGTTAAATCTCGAGATTAAGGACATTCACTTTTATATTAATGCCTTACGCTCTAAGATCCGCGACATTGAAAATTATCTTTTTCGGTCTTTACCAGAATGCTTGGTCACGGATTTCTTTAAACGTAACAATGAGAGTATTTCCCGCCACAATAGCCGAACTAAGCTTAAGTTAATGGATAAATTCAATCATATTTTAGTTAAACGTAATCGACTCGGTAATGTTTTTTCTGAAAAGAACATGAATAAATGGATTGTCAACGTGAGTAGCAAACAGATTCCCGACCACGTCTCGAAATTTCTTAGTTTAGGTAACAGATTTGGCTTACCGATCAATTTTTGTGATAGAAATGACCGCGTTGACTCTGTCTTACATGTAATAAAAAGTTTTGAACTTAATAGTCACGAAATTAACCAAGATAGTGCTAATGAAACACGCTTATCGATTTCTAATATATTACAAGGGTTTCTTACTAATAAACAACATGTGAATCACATTGACAGATTTATCTCGGACTCATTTTACAAATGTAAAAAATTCTTGAAAAATAACGACGACCTTTTGGTCACAAGAGCCGATAAAGGCCAAGTTACTGTGGTCATGGACAGAACGACCTACATAGAACAAATGACTGACTTACTCAGCGACCAGACAACATATAAGAAACTCGATCGTGACCCTATCAAGCGCCTAACAACTAAAATCAATGGTTTAGTTCGCTCATGGTATGACAATGAAATTATTGACGAGCATACTCTCAAGAAACTACGCAGCACGTGCGGTAACTTGCCCCGTTGCTACGGACTACCAAAAATCCACAAAAACGGCTTTCCACTACGGATTATTGTCTCCGCGGTCGGTAGCCCATTATATAACATCGCTTGTTATCTTCACAACATTTTGAACGATTCCATTCCTAAACCGCGTTCTTATATAAAAGACAGCTGGTGTTTCGTTGAGAGCATTAAAAAATTGAAAATTCTGCCCGACGAAATTCTCATTTCACTCGACGCCACTTCTCTTTTCACTAACATCCCGAAGGAGCTTGTTATGGAAGGCATCAAAAAACGATGGTGTCACATCTCTACTGCCACCAAATTAACTTTACAACAATTTTTACACGCTATTGACATTGTTCTAAGCTCCACTAGCTTTAGTTTTAACGGGAATATTTACGATCAAATTTTTGGTAGTCCCATGGGGTCTCCTCTTTCCCCTATCCTTGCTAACATAGTGCTTGACGACCTTGAAATATATTGCCTGGAATTATTAAGTTTCAAGGTTCCCATATTCGGGAGATATGTTGACGATATATTTGCAATTATCCCACGTGATAGAATAAATTACACGCTTGAGGCTTTTAATAGTTTTTTACCACCCGCGCCTGAATTTTACATGCGAAACTGAGACCGATCTCTCGATCAACTTCTTAGATGTGACCGTTATTCGGGATGGTGAAAATCTGTTAACAAATTGGTACAGAAAACCCACCTTCTCAGGACGGTATATCAATTTTTATTCAAGCCACCCAATCAGCTACAAAGTTAACGTTATTTCTAATTTGGTTGACCGAGCGATTTTATTGTCCGACGAACGCTTCCACGAGAATAATATTCGTGTTGTTAAAGAGATTCTTACTGATAATTGTTATCCGACATATTTTTATAACAAATACATAAAACGACGTTTAATGCTTATAAAGAACCGCGATTCGGGAAATGACAAAGTTCATACTTTGCGACATCCTGTCACCATTCCTTACATAAAGAATTGTAGCGAGATTATTAGCAAGGCTCTGAGGAACAAGGGATTCGACGTGGTCTATACGGTTCCTAAAAAACTCGATCGTATTATTAATAGAGGCAAAGATAGGCTCGAAAGCGCTAAACGTATGGAAATCGTATACGAGATCGATTGTCTTAATTGTGACGCATGTTACATCGGACAGACCAAAAGAAATTTGGTGACTAGAATCAAAGAACATCGTGCTGATATTAAAAAGCATCCCAGTAATCATTCTGTGGTCAGCAAACACAAGACCTCTTGCAATCACGAATTTAATTGGACTAGTCCCAAAGTTCTACATAGCGAGAAACAATTTAAAAAGAGAGAGATAGCCGAAATGGTGTTTATTAAGAAAAACAATAACACTATTAATTTACAAAAGGACACCGATAACCTTCCTGTTATTTATGACAAAATAATAAACTTAATGTGAGCGCTTTCGGATACCTCTGCCTTGTTTCTCACTCAGTCTTCTGTCGTCACTTACAGTGAACACACCACTGAATTTCACGTTTGTTAATATGACTCGCATATCTTTTATTACCTTTGACACACAAAACATGTAAGCGTTGCTATTTTATTCCTGAGTTTACTCTTCGTACGTCATTTTAGTTTGTTAATTTATTATTTTACTTTTTCTTTGTATTTTAGTTCGTAGACTCATTGCTGCCACATGTTGTGTAATGGAGTGTTTTGCAAGCGTTAATTTATTGTACGCACTTGAGAAGGACCGGAATCTCGGTCGAAACGCGTTGTGCTAATTGAATAAATATTAGCCAGTTTGGTCGCAGCAAAGGATTTTTGTAATTTCACTACTCACTGGCGAAGTAAAAGTATTTGACATTAGAATATTTATCTCTTTCATATTATATACACACAAATTTAACCGAAGTATATAAATAAGTACCGAGATAAGTACCTTATCTATAAATGTACATGTAACTAAAACACGATAAACGATTGTTTATCTATATTATTTCGTTAAATTGGTAAATAATTTAATCTAAAATAATCCAGCTGCAATCTCTATCATATTACATACATACAAATTTAACCAAAATCTATATATATAAGTCACATCGTCTGTCTGTCTGTCTGTCTGTCTGTATGTACGCGAACTACTCATTCGTTAGTGGACCAAATTTTTACCAAAAGTATATAAAATAGAGGTAGAATTTTCCGGGGATGAAAATGTCGTGGTTAATTTTTCGTTACCGATCTTTTTGAAAACCGGTTCTGAAATTTTTTCAAATTTTATAAGAATTAATTGACCAAATCTCAAAGAATTGTATATGAAGTAAGGGTAGAATTTCCTGGGAAGTGCCATAAAGTGTATTGTTTTTTGTTACCAATTTTCTGGAAATCGGATTTCTAATTTTTCTAATTTTTCGGGAAATAATTGATTGAATCTCAAAGAATTGTATATGAAGTAGGGGGGTAGAATTTTTCGGAGAATGCTATGAAGTGTATAATTTTTTGTTACCGATTTTATGAAGTGTATAATTTTTTGTTACCGATTTTCTGGAAACCGGTTTTTCTAATTTTTCTAATTTTTCGGGAAATAATTCACTGAATCGCAAAGAATTATAGATCAAACAGGGGTAGAATTTTCCGGGGAGTGCTATAAAGTGTATAATTTTTCGTTACCGATTTTTTTGGAAACCGGTACGGTTTCTAATTTTTTTAATTTTTCTAATTTTTTGGGAAATAAATTACCGAATTACAGAGAGAGAGAGAGAGAGAGAGAGAGAGAGAGAGAGAGAGAGAGAGAGAGAGAGAGAGAGAGAGAGAGAGAGAGAGAGAGAGAGAGAGAGAGAGAGAGAGAGAGAGAGAGAGAGAGAGAGAGAGAGAGAGAGAGAGAGAGAGAGAGAGAGAAAATCTGTTTTTTCTCTAAAGCAATGTGCAATCTATATCTAATTTTATTAAATTTTTCAGTTTTTTTTACCCCTATTTCATATATAATTAATTAAGATTTAGTTAATTAGTTCTAGAGTTACAGATGTTTGAAATTTCGGAGAATCCGTACATAAATAGAACCCTGATAAAGTTTGATCTAATTAACTAATTTTCGATCTATTTCTAATTCTATTATATTTTTCAGTTTTTTCTACCATTATTTCATATATAATTCGTTAAAATTTGGTTAATTAGTTTTTGAGTTATAGAAATTTCAGTAAACTTGACTGTTTTTTTTAACAGAAATTTTAAAGAATTATTGAGAATCCGTACATAAATAGAACCCTGATAAAGTTTGATCTAATTAACAATTTTGCATTTTTTTTTTTAATGCGATATTCCGACGTTTTAGAACATAAGAAACACATTGGCATCGAAAACTACGTAACCGGTTTAAAAAAAAAATCGGTATCAAGAAATTAACCCCACTACCACCATTCCCGGAAAATTCTATCTCTGTTTCATATATAATTCTTGAAAATTCGGTTGATTAACAAATGAGTAGTTCGCGGAAAACGTTGCAAGAAAAAAATCGGTAACCCCTTTTGGAGATTTTGTAAACTTTAGAGAAAAAACAGATTTTCTCTCTCTTTCTCTCTCTCCTCTCTCTCTCTCTCTCTCTCTCTCTCTCTCTCTCTCTCTCTCTCTCTTTCTCTCTCTTTCTATCTCTCTCTGTCTCTTTCTCTTTTTCTTTCATCAAATATTTCTAATTAAATAAGAATAGAATTGTTCAGAATGAAATAAATATAATTTATTAAATACAAAATAGTAGAATTTATAGTAGATTTATAACAGTAGAATTTATAACATTAATAATAAATAACATAATATTAATATGTGTAATATTTATAATATTATAACATAACAAATTATTATATGTTTATATAATTAATAATTATTAATTATAATTGTTTTATTTCCGCGGCCACGTTTATATCCACGGCCACGTTTGTATCCACGCCCACGTTCCTGTCCGCGTCCACGTCCTCGGCCTCTTCCTCCTCTGGCCCATCAAGGAGGTTTATTTATTGCTGTAAAAAAATATAAATGTATATACTTATGGTACTACTATTTATTTTTATTTAGTATTATTTATTATTTTATACTTACGATGCAATGTATCATTTTCAATTTCTGGTGGTACTGGTGGAATCTCAGCAGCCATCACTGCAGGCTGTCGATTGTCAGCAGCCACCACTGCAGGTTGCAAATTGTCAGCAGTCACCACAGCCTGCCGTGGTGGTTGCTTGGCTAAAGCAGCGGCCAGTTGCTGCTGCAACTCCTGCAACTTCCTCTTTAGATGAAGATTTTCAGTGTTAAGGTTTTCCGCAATGTTATTCTAAAAAAAGATATATAAATATAAATTAATTAATAATCGCAATGTTATTCTAAAAAAAGATATATAAATATCTTTTTATTTTTTAATATTAATCTCTATCTTTCATTCTGTTATTTCTCTTTCTCTTTTTCTCTCATTCTCTTTTTATAAAATTCAAATTTATTTACATTATGCTTTCTCTTTATCTCTCTGTTAATCTCATTTTCTCTCTCTTTCTCTCTCTCTCTCTCTCTCTCTCTCTCTCTCTCTCTCTCTCTCTCTCTCTCTCTCTCTCTCTCTCTCTCTCTCTCTCTCTCTCTCTCTCTCTCTCTCTCTCGCTCTTTCTATATCTCTCTCTTTATTCATATACATACACATATATACACACAAATCTCTTTCTTTCCTTCTATCTCTTAATCTTATTTTCTCTGTCACTCACACACATACATATACACACAACTCTCTTATTTTTCTTTTTTCTCTTAACCTTCTCTCTCTCTCTTTCTTTCTCTCTCTCTTCTTCTCTCTCTCTCTCTCTCTCTCTCTCTCTCTCTCTCTCTCTCTCTCTCTCTCTTTCTCTCTCTCTCATTTTCTCTCTTTTTTAATATCATTTTCTATCTTTTATTCTGTCATTTCTCTTTCTCTTTTTCTCTCTTATTCTCTTTCTATAAAATTCAAATTTACTTACATTATGCTCCTGTGAAGTGCATGCATTTTCGCTATTTCTTTCGACCTCTGTAGGCATTTTAAACGATATTGTATACACTATTTACTATTATATTCGAAGAAATATGCAGGACAGCTCCAAAAACAATTGAAGATGTAGTACGCGTATAATATGAATATTGGGGATAAAAAGTTACCATGGTGATGGAATAAATGTATTTAAATATTTATTAAATGTAATAAATGTGTTTAAATATTTGTAATAGATATTTTTACATAAATAAATAAATTTTTATTACATTTTTTTATGTATAAAAAAATATTTTTTAGATATTTGAGAGATATATTATATAAAAAATACATTATATAAAAAGGCTGCTGTGCGCTGATACAGAGCAGCTGTGCGCCTGTATGAAAAAGGGTGCTGTGCGCCTTTAAAAAACGGCTGCTGTGCGCCGACAAAGGGCTGCTGTGCGCCTGTAAAAAAACGGCTACTATCCGTCGATACAGAGTTGCTGTGCGCCTGTAAAAAAACGGCTATTATCCGCCGATACAGAGCTGCTGTGCGCCTGTAAAAAAGGCTGCTGTGCGCCTATATAAAGAATTAATAAAACAGAATAAGCAAGAGATAGAAAAGATCTATTAAGAAAATCGATCTATTAATGTAAATAAGTAGTTCGCGGTCAGACAGACTAACAAACGGTACTTAGATATATAGATTATATCTATAGATAATTATTTATTCTGATGTATTTATTCTGATTGCTCTTTGAGCAATATTATTGTTTTAAAATAAAATAATTTCTTTTTAAATATCTAATCTATATATAAAGAATAATTATTATATATTTGAAAACTATTATATTTGAAAAATAATTGTATTGTTATTTATTTACGTATTGTTATATAACATTTCGTATAAATACTTATGTATACGGTACGACGTAAATAATTATGCCTCAAAAGAGAAAATATCGAAATTTGACTAAAGTGAGTCGCGAAAGTAAGCGCTTACGACAAATGCGCAAAATTGAAAGTTCGGAGGAAAGGTCTCAACGACTTGAAGCTAATGCTCAAAGAAATTCTCAGCATAGGGGGAATGAAAATAACGACGCAAGGACTCAACGACTCGAAGCTGATGCTCAGAGACATGCTCAGCAGAGGGTCAATGAAAATGATGACGCAAGGACTCAACGACTCAAAGCTGATGCTCAGAGACATGCTCAGCAGAGGGTCAATGAAAATGATGACGCAAGGACTCAACGACTCGAAGCTGATGCTCAGAGACATGCTCAGCAGAGGGTCAATGAAAATGATGACGCAAGGACTCAACGACTCGAAGCTGATGCTCAGAGACATGCTCAGCAGAGGGTCAATGAAAATGATGACGCAAGGAATCAACGACTCGAAGCTGATGCTCAGAGACATGCTCAGCAGAGGGTCAATGAAAATGATGACGCAAGGACTCAACGACTCAAAGCTGATGTCCAGAGACATGCTCAGGGAAGGCACCAAGCTAGACAATTAAATCATCATATTGCGCTAATTTCCAAGGGACATGAAATAAATGTGCCAGTTTATACACTTGGTCAAATGAATGTAGAATGTCAATTTTGCAAATCGTTAAATTTTGCATGTGAAAAATCTAAAGATGGAAAATTTACATATTGTTGCCAAAAGGGCAAGCTTAAATTAAAACCAATAAATTGTCCTGATTTTATTAAAGAATTATACATGGGAAATAATTATGCATCAAAAAATTTCCTTAGTAATATTCGTTCATATAACAGCGCTTTAGCTATGGCTTCCATGGGTGCCCCGGGAAATAGAAATCCATTGGATGTTGTGAACAATGCTCCTTATTGTTTAAAAATTCATGGGCAATATCATCATTTGACCTCGATGGCAATGCGCCCAGCGGATGGGCAAGCTCCGCGATTTGCACAACTTTACTTTTTAGATACAGAAGAAGCTGTAAATCATAGAATGAATAACAAAGCTAATCAAGAATGTGATCCAGAAATAATGAAAGATTTGTCATGTTTTATGGTTCAATGTAATGAATTTGCAAAAACTTTCAAGATGATGCGTCAAGTTGAAAAAGATCTGAATCCAATAGGTAATAAAACAATAAATTTAATGTTGTCATTTAGAAAAGATCCTCAACATGATCAAAGAAGATACAATGCTCCACAAGCTAATGAAATAGCTGTGGTCTTTCAGAATGTAGATGGTGAACCTCCATTTGAAAGAGACATTAGGATTTATAATAAAAATTCGAACGATGTACAACAAATATCAATTTTGGACAAAAGATGTGACCCAATGTGTTATCCATTGTTATATCCATATAGTAACGATGGATGGCATTCAGAACTTAAATCAGATAATCCTAAATATTCAGGATTTAAGATAAGTCAAATGGATTATTATGCTCATCTGCTGGCACCAAGAGTCGAATTTAGCCAATTTAAAAGGGCAGGAAAATTGAGATGTCAATTTATACTTGATGCATATATGAAAACTGAAGCCAATAGACTTAATTATATTAAATTGAATCAACCTCAATTAAGAGCTGAACTTTATTCCGGATTAATGGATCATCTTGATAATCGAGCACAAAATGAAGGAATTACAGTTGGTATATCTGTAATATTACCATCTTCATTTATGGGCAGTCCAAGGAACATGCAAGAAAGATACCAAGATGCTATGTCTTTGGTCAGAAAGTTTGGTAAACCAGACATTTTTCTTACCATGACTTGCAATCCTCAATGTCCAGAAATTAAGAATAACCTTGATGGATGTCTAATAGAGTTTCGACCTGATTTAGTTGCTAAAACATTTAACTTGAATGTCAAAGAAGTTTTAAAGGATTTAATCCAAAATAAAATTTTTGGAAATATTATAGCTTATGCAGGCGTGATTGAGTTTCAAAAAAGAGGGTTTCCACATTTGCATTTACTTGCAATGTTAAGTGATGAAGATAAGCCACGACTTCAAGAAGTCATTGACATGATGGTATGGGCTGAAATCCCTGACGAAGAAAGATATCCAGAACTTAATGAAAAAGTTTTGAAACATATGATTCACGGTCCATGTGGAGATCCCTCAATGAGATATCTTTGCACTGGGGAAGATGGAAAATGTTTAAAAGGTTTTCCAAAAGAATTTCGTGAAGAAACTAATGTTAATGTGAATGGATATCCTATGTATCAACGTAGAAATTTTGAGAAAAAATACATCGTCAGAGGCAAAAAAATTGACAATCGATGGGTGGTCCCATATTCACCATATTTAATAATGAAATATAATCGACATATAAATTTTGAAATATGTTCATCAGTGAAGAGTGTAAAATATTTATACAAATATATTCATAAAGGATTTGACTGTGCTGCAATTGAAGTACAAGCACGAGATGGCACAAGATTCATTAGAATAGATGAAGTTAACTTATTCCTGAATGCAATATATGTTAGTGCTCCAAAAGCAATGTGGAGACTGAACGGATATGATCTGTTCATGAAGTCTCACACAGTCATAAGACTGGCAGTTCATTTGCCTAATCGCCAAATGGTTTATTTTCGAGCGGGAAATGAAGAGCAAGCTGCTCAAAGAGAGCTTAATCGAGATACTACGCTGACTGCATGGTTAAAATTAAATCAATCTGATGAAAATGCAGTGCAGTTTCATTACACAGATATTCCTTATCATTATGTCTATGATAAAAAAGAAACTAAGTGGAAGCCACGCAAAAAAGGTGGTGACAAGATAATTTCAAGACTCTATACAGTAAGCATAAAAGATATTGAGAGATTTTATTTACGTCTTCTTCTATTACATGTGGCTGGAGCTAAATGTTTTAAAGATTTGAAAACTGTTAATGGAGTTGTTTATGAGACATTTAAGGATGCAGCAATTGCAAAAAATTTGGTGGAAATTGATGATCTTTGGGGAAAAACGCTAGAGGAGGCAATAGAATCCAAAATGCCTGTACAACTTAGAGAATTATTTTCCTACATTTGCATATTTGGAACTCCAATAGATGTATTAGCTATTTGGAATAAATACAAAGATTTCTTGATTGAGGACTTTGTACATAAGAATGTTGTTAATCCTGAAAATATGGCTTTAAATCATATACAAGAAATTTTAATAAATAATGGAAGTAGCTGTGAGAATTTTCAATTACCAAATCCAACTCCAGTAAATATTTACATAACAGAGTATAATGTGGATAAAGAAAGAATACGTGGTGATTATTTATTATCAACATTAAATGCTGAGCAAAAACACGTATACGATATTGTCATGCGAGCAATTGAAAATCAAAATGAACTTCATCGGTTATTTTTTATTGACGGGTTTGCAGGAAGTGGTAAAACCTACTTATTTAACACATTTCTAAGTGTTATTCGAGGAAGAAACGAGATAGTTCTTCCATGTGCCTCGACTGGAATTGCAGCAACACTTCTAAAAGGAGGAAGAACTTATCACTCCCTATTCAAGCTTTCAATTCCAATTGATGATAGTGTTAAATCCAATATCAGAGGAAATTCTCAAGCTGCACGAGAACTGATCATTGCCAAACTAATCATATGGGATGAGGTGAGCATGACTGTTGGACATGCTTTAACAGCAGTTGATAAACTTTTAAGAGATTTAATGAAGAATCCTCGACCATTTGGAGGAAAAGTAATTTTATTTGCAGGAGATTTTAGACAAAATCTTCCCGTAGTGCCACATGCACAGAAAGCAGCCATAATTGAGTCGACTGTAAAATACAGTTCTATATGGAGGAATGTAACTCAGGTTAAACTAAAGCAAAATATGAGAACTGGGGAAGAAAAAGAATTTGCAAATTGGCTAATGCAACTTGGAGATGGTAAATTATCAAATACGGATGGACTACATCTCGATACAATTGAAATTCCTCAGAATTTTATATCAAAAGAATCTTTTATTGCTGAAATTTTTGGTGATAGAATCACCATGGAACAGATTAAAGAAAATCCAGATCGAACGATTCTTTGTCCTAAGAATGAGGATACATTTAAAATTAATGACGAAATTCTTTGTCTAATGGAAGGAGAAGAAAAAGAGTATCTCTCAATTGACTTTATTGTAAGTGATGATCCACAAGAGCAATTGAATTTTCCAACTGAGTTTTTAAACTCTCTGACACCTTCTGGAATGCCAGTTCATCGACTTAAAATAAAAGTCAGTGCTATAATAATGCTATTAAGAAATTTAAATACTAAAAAAGGACTCTGTAATGGTACAAGATTTATTGTTACTAATTTGAAAAATAATTTAATTTATGCAGAGGTTTTAACTGGTCCTGCTCGAGGACAGATTGTCTTTATTCCAGAGATAGATTTAATTACAAGTGATTTGGAACTGCCATTTAAGTTTAAACGAAGACAGTTTCCTATTCGAGTGTCATTTGCTATGACAATCAATAAATCACAAGGACAAAGTTTAGAAAAAGTTGGGATTTATTTGCCACATCCTGTATTTGCTCATGGTCAACTTTATGTGGCATTTTCTAGAGCAACCAGAAAGGAAAGTGTAAAAATTAAGATTGATGAATTAAGCAATCAAGGACATCTAATAGAAGGAAGTACAAAATGTTTTACAAAAAATGTAATATACAGAGAAATTTTATAAATTAAAAAATTATAAAATTGTATAAATGAATAATATAATAATTAAAATGTTAATAAAATATATATATATTTAAAAATTTTTAAATAAATTACATGAAAAATTATAAATATTAAAATTGTAAAAGTAATTTTACAAATAATAATTAATTTTTAGTATGAGTGTAAGTGTGCAATCGGTGCACACTTAAAGTGTGCCCGCGAAGCGCGGGCCGAAACGCTAGTATATAAATAAGTACCTTATCTATAATAAATGTACATATAACCTAAAACACGATAAACGATTGTTTATCTATATTATTTGGTTAAATTGGTAAATAATTTAATCTAAAATAATCCAGTTGTAATATATATTTATATATTTTAATAATATATATGGTATAAATACTTACTTTATGTATTTCTTTCATATATATTTATTACACATACAATTAATACGCATAAATAAATGTTTCCGTCCGGGAAAAATCACACGACTTACAATTTAAATCTTCAATTCTGATTCGTTTATAGCATATGATGTTATCATTTCTTCCTAGTTCTTTTGGGCTTTGCGTTATATTTCCGAAGATACCCGAACAACACGGGACTCATAACGCAAAGCGTTAACGAAGCCTAAAGAATACGATTTCCGAGAGCAATGCGTTACGGGGTAACGCATTTTTCGTTAGCAGAGTCATAACGCAAAAAGATACAGAATAGGGCTGCTGGTGAGTCGTTTGGGCCGTCTGTGAGAGTCCTTGTGCTGTTCTATGAGACAAAAGTGACGATTCTCGAGAGTCGTTATACGGCCATCTTGTCATGCATCGACGTGTCGTGTCACGATGATTTTCGAGCTAGCGTACGAAATTCTGGCGTACTCGCCGTATGCGTGGGCCCATCATTAAGAACAGCGGTTAATTTGCGATCCCTACCACGGGATTAGTGTGCCTTTCGCGCTTGCAATCGGGTGCACGGGCATTCTATGTAGTGACAATACATCTCTACTACAAGTACACGCCGTACTTTGTTTTGCTATAACGCCTTAATGGCCGATTATTGTGCTCGATATATGCTACGAATGGCTTCGGCGGGCTCCATGCATATATATTTTCGATTTTCGGGCATGCTGTCTATAAAATGCTGACGCGCCGACTATCGCGCACGCGTGGACCGGCTCCGTCGGGCTGATGTCCTGGTGCAAACGCCGACTGCTACGGGGATGTACTCTCTCGCACGTATAAAGTCTGGACACCCTGAACACCTTACGAGTTGATCTTTGGTGGGTGAGCTTCTGCACGTGACGAGTCGCAGGCTCTCTCGTCTCGTTTTTCGGATTTTTCGGATTTTTGCAATTTCTGCGAGATTACATCATTATTTTTATATCATTATTTTCGCGATCTTTCGTGCGTGCTTTCACCTAGTGCATCGCTTACACGTGGATACTTGCACTGGTGACCTGCATTTTACAACTAATAGTGCACTTAACCTACTTGCTCGACGGTACCGTGGCACAGTGGGGCCACAAGACGCGCTTTGTTTCAAAAAAGTCTAGAGGCCTCAGTTTTCAATCGATTTTAACATTTTTTTTTTAAATAATCGTCTTAAAATTTGCAAGAGATCCCTCGTGGCCGATTTTTAAATATTACTGCTAGGAATTAGTTATACGTATAAACATAGGTACTTTTTTCTTAAAGTAAACTTTGACTGCCGAGTAATTGCACAAAATGTATTTAAATGGATTTATAAACTATATATTTGCACGCGCGCTTGTACCTGGGTATTTATAAACATCTTAATATGTACATGCGGATGTAAGTAACCATGTTTATGCATAAATGTTGTTTTGTAGATGTATATATGTATATTATGTGTACATATATATATTCGTATGTAACGTATGTATGGATGTGCGTACAGTCATACATGTATGTTTGCATGTATAGTCTTTTTGATTATCTAAATGGTATTTTAGGTTCATATACCTGCAAATGGTGATAAGATCAGTGACTGATGTAGCCAATGAAGACGTGAATCGTTGCTTGATCCGGCTAACGAAGGCAAGATCGTTCATTCTTCCGATAGAATCAATAAATTCTTCGCGTCTGGATCTATCATTAGCTTTGTTTTCTTCGGTTTTTGTCGCAAGTTGGATATGTACGGATCTGATGAAATTAACAGTTTATTCATTAAGTCTTCATTTGTGCTAATCCTATTACATTTTCGAGTATTGAATTGACGATAATGTTTCAAATCCTTGTTCCGTGACTCCTGAGCTTCTTCTGATAATAAGCCTATGGGAATAAGTACGAAGGACTCAATGATTTTCGCCCCGTGAAAAAGTATTTTATGGACAGACGCAGGCATATAGTACCACCCGTACAAATTCACATATAGATTTGCTGTTTCTGTTGCATATTTTCCAAACTTTTCGACGTTTACTTTAGCACCGCAAGCAAGCGTTTGTAAAATAATAGCGAATCGATGAATTAACTCTTGATCGACACCTGTGATCTCTGCTGTTAATATCGGATCGCGAAAGAATCGCCTTGCAGTATTGCCATCGTTGGAGTTTCCTGAACCTTGTTGTGGATAATCGATAAGGAGACCGCTTCTTCTTCGAAATTCTTTTTGAATTTTCTCTTTAGCAATCTTCATCTGTTCCTTTTGCTCATTCGTTCTTGCTGACCACTTTTTAAATTGCAATCGATAAGCGATATGAAGGATGCATTCCATGAAACGTATCCAAGCATGGAGAGTTGAAAGCCCAAGTTTAAAATTCTCCTTTGCCTCTACCTTTTGGGCTAATTTTTTAAAATCGTTCATTTGTGAAGGTGTTGCTCCACAGATGCAACACGATGCAGAAGAAGCTGTTCCTGTCAAAGCCTGGCATACTTTTCCGTCTATCATTGTTAGCTTCATCACGTGATTAATTTTGCATATACCAACGTCTGTCTCAACAACTGTTGGTAATAATGCCTCGATATTAGCTCTAATTCGATTAACATCAGTGACAGTTTTTTCTGGAGTTTCTTTCGCATATTCGAAACTAATTACTCGGCAATATCTAGTTGATCCAGGCTGAGGATTGCGCCAGACTACTGTTTATCCACGTGGATCATTTATTTCCAAAGTCAGCGGTACCATACATACCATGAAAATCGTTTCATCTGACATCGATGCATCTTCAAATTTTTGCTTATATTGACTCTGGTCTGATGCTCCGTCACATCCCCATTTTGAAGTCATTGTTAGAGACAGTTCAATTTCGCTTTGTGTGAATTTATACAAAACGTCTGGGATTTTTAGAATACGAGAGCATGTATAATTGAGTAGTTCTTGTAAATTACAGCTTGCACCTTTTTCGGTGACGCTTATACTTGGAGTGTAACATTTTTTCTTTGCTGATAACAATCTTTTATACGGTATAAGAATGTTAGCATTTTTCGCTCGCAATTGCTTTCTTATAGTGTCATATTGCCACTTTGACAGTTTAGTATCTTCAATTAGAGCTATGGCTTCGTCTTCCGAAAAAGAAATCACGTTTCCTTCATCAGTAATATCTTTATTGGTGTCATCGAGAAGATCATCTATTAATTTAATTAGATGTTTTGTTCCTGCATCTTTCAAATTTTTGAAAAATGCTTGTTTTATTTCCTCTGCAGAATAATTATCTGTAATTGACTGTATTTTCCGAAATTTGGTAGATCGTGAACTTCCTTCAAAACTGTCTCCCGATGGTCTTCCACGTTTTTCAAGTTTATCAAAGAAATTGACAACAAAGTCTGTAGCTAACCAATCTTCATTCTTCGTCCTGAATACGGCTGCATCGTAAACTACACGACTTATTCTTGATTTAAATGCAGGTATAAAAGAACTATTCAATTTTTGTTCTACTTTTATTACTTAAAACGATTTTTTTCAATAGCTTCAAACAGTACAGGGAATTATTTGTAACTTTCGACCGGATTTCTTGGCACGCGCCTATTATTTCCCTCTTACCGCTTGTGATAACAAATGAACATCATCGTGAACATGAGACAAAAGCATACATACAAGACGCACATGCGTTTGTTTCACGATGATGTTCATTTGTTATCACGAGCGGTAAGAGGGAAATAATAGGCGCGTGCCAAGAAATCCGGTCGAAAGTTACAAATAATTCCCTGTACTGTTTGAAGCTATTGAAAAAAATCGTTTTAACGATTATCTGTGAATGTTGTAAATAGTTCTTTTTGTATTATTTGATAAAAATGAGTTCTATACGGGTTTCGAAACGTGAACTATGTGAAATACTCTTAAATTTAAAAAGTGCAGACAGGAGTGCATGTCCTTTAATAAGGTATATTGAGGAACAATATGATCTTAATGCAGAACAGTTAAACAAAGTAGAACAAAAATTGAATAGTTCTTTTATACCTGCATTTAAATCAAGAATAAGTCGTGTAGTTTACGATGCAGCCGTATTCAGGACGAAGAATGAAGATTGGTTAGCTACAGACTTTGTTGTCAATTTCTTTGATAAACTTGAAAAACGTGGAAGACCATCGGGAGACAGTTTTGAAGGAAGTTCACGATCTACCAAATTTCGGAAAATACAGTCAATTACAGATAATTATTCTGCAGAGGAAATAAAACAAGCATTTTTCAAAAATTTGAAAGATGCAGGAACAAAACATCTAATTAAATTAATAGATGATCTTCTCGATGACACCAATAAAGATATTACTGATGAAGGAAACGTGATTTCTTTTTCGGAAGACGAAGCCATAGCTCTAATTGAAGATACTAAACTGTCAAAGTGGCAATATGACACTATAAGAAAGCAATTGCGAGCGAAAAATGCTAACATTCTTATACCGTATAAAAGATTGTTATCAGCAAAGAAAAAATGTTACACTCCAAGTATAAGCGTCACCGAAAAAGGTGCAAGCTGTAATTTACAAGAACTACTCAATTATACATGCTCTCGTATTCTAAAAATCCCAGACGTTTTGTATAAATTCACACAAAGCGAAATTGAACTGTCTCTAACAATGACTTCAAAATGGGGATGTGACGGAGCATCAGACCAGAGTCAATATAAGCAAAAATTTGAAGATGCATCGATGTCAGATGAAACGATTTTCATGGTATGTATGGTACCGCTGACTTTGGAAATAAATGATCCACGTGGATAAACAGTAGTCTGGCGCAATCCTCAGCCTGGATCAACTAGATATTGCCGAGTAATTAGTTTCGAATATGCGAAAGAAACTCCAGAAAAAACTGTCACTGATGTTAATCGAATTAGAGCTAATATCGAGGCATTATTACCAACAGTTGTTGAGACAGACGTTGGTATATGCAAAATTAATCACGTGATGAAGCTAACAATGATAGACGGAAAAGTATGCCAGGCTTTGACAGGAACAGCTTCTTCTGCATCGTGTTGCATCTGTGGAGCAACACCTTCACAAATGAACGATTTTAAAAAATTAGCCCAAAAGGTAGAGGCAAAGGAGAATTTTAAACTTGGGCTTTCAACTCTCCATGCTTGGATACGTTTCATGGAATGCATCCTTCATATCGCTTATCGATTGCAATTTAAAAAGTGGTCAGCAAGAACGAATGAGCAAAAGGAACAGATGAAGATTGCTAAAGAGAAAATTCAAAAAGAATTTCGAAGAAGAAGCGGTCTCCTTATCGATTATCCACAACAAGGTTCAGGAAACTCCAACGATGGCAATACTGCAAGGCGATTCTTTCGCGATCCGATATTAACAGCAGAGATCACAGGTGTCGATCAAGAGTTAATTCATCGATTCGCTATTATTTTACAAACGCTTGCTTGCGGTGCTAAAGTAAACGTCGAAAAGTTTGGAAAATATGCAACAGAAACAGCAAATCTATATGTGAATTTGTACGGGTGGTACTATATGCCTGCGTCTGTCCATAAAATACTTTTTCACGGGGCGAAAATCATTGAGTCCTTCGTACTTATTCCCATAGGCTTATTATCAGAAGAAGCTCAGGAGTCACGGAACAAGGATTTGAAACATTATCGTCAATTCAATACTCGAAAATGTAATAGGATTAGCACAAATGAAGACTTAATGAATAAACTGTTAATTTCATCAGATCCGTACATATCCAACTTGCGACAAAAACCGAAGAAAACAAAGCTAATGATAGATCCAGACGCGAAGAATTTATTGATTCTATCGGAAGAATGAACGATCTTGCCTTCGTTAGCCGGATCAAGCAACGATTCACGTCTTCATTGGCTACATCAGTCACTGATCTTATCACCATTTGCAGGTATATGAACCTAAAATACCATTTAGATAATCAAAAAGACTATACATGCAAACATACATGTATGACTGTACGCACATCCATACATACGTTACATACGAATATATATATGTACACATAATATACATATATACATCTACAAAACAACATTTATGCATAAACATGGTTACTTACATCCGCATGTACATATTAAGATGTTTATAAATACCCAGGTACAAGCGCGCGTGCAAATATATAGTTTATAAATCCATTTAAATACATTTTGTGCAATTACTCGGCAGTCAAAGTTTACTTTAAGAAAAAAGTACCTATGTTTATACGTATAACTAATTCCTAGCAGTAATATTTAAAAATCGGCCACGAGGGATCTCTTGCAAATTTTAAGACGATTATTTAAAAAAAAAATGTTAAAATCGATTGAAAACTGAGGCCTCTAGACTTTTTTGAAACAAAGCGCGTCTTGTGGCCCCACTGTGCGTGGGATCGCAGTACACAACGTGATTCTGCAATATACGAGAGACGTGTAATTTTTGCGTTAATAATCCCTGTGTTTATACGAATCTGTTTGGAGCATCGTTTACGTGCGTGCGATTTTGTATTAATTCTCTGCGATCGTGCCTGGTTTTTCTATATATCTTGCGTACTATAGTTTTCTAGCTAGCTACATTGATAGATTTGCGAAATCGCGTATATTTTGCTATATTGCGAACTAAATAGCATACCGGCTATGCTTTTCATTTTTTTCTGGATCATCTTATGCAGATGATTTATATGGATGTTTTCTCATGTGTCTTGTGCGACTGTTGGTGGATCATGTGCTGTTCTGTTTCCTGTTTCGTATCTTAATACATATTGCAAATAAACGAATTCTTCTTATAATAATTTTGATTTATATTCATATATGCTTATTCTTTTCCTTGACTGTGTAGATCTACAGAATGTGACATACTGTGCTGTGCAAGGTGAGTCATTTCGCAATTGGAATTGCGACTTAACAGTGTTAATTATTGTATATATATACTACAGCTTTCTGTACAATTTTATGAGTGCATAATCTCGAGTCATGCATAGTAGCAACCATTGTGGAAGTATACAAGGTGAAGCAACGCGCATAATGGCGGTATTATGGGCAGAGAACCAATCAGAACTGCCCCACACAAAAAGGCGGAAATTCAAAATTAAATAACTTCAATAAAATGAAAACACAGTTTTGCCAGATTAAAACAATTGTATTAATAAATGTATATATCAAAAACAACAAAATACAATTAAAAATAATAAACTTTTCATAAAATAAATGCATCTCATTGATATAGAGTTTATTTTTTTTATCAAACTTTATCTTTTACTATCGATCAAAGGAACAAAACTATATCGATGTGAGAAATAGAAATTAAAGTCGATAAAAAAAATCAAATTACAAGTTGATAAAAGAATTACTTATAGTAACGTCTGTTAATAAAAAAAATAGAAATAACTTAATTTTCTTTAAAGTTATACCAAAATGTATAAGGATATAATTCCATTTAAACCTAGAATCTGTAATGCATCTATAAAATAAAAGAATATTATATATCTATATCTATAAATGTATTATATCTATAATATCCACTTATTTTTTGGATACATTATGGATGGGAGCTTATCAGTTCGGACTCCGCCCTGAGAGATTTTTCATTCTTACCGAACTGATTTCTCTGGAGGTCCTGCATTATCAGTGTTATTGGTTTCATGTGTATACATTCTTTCCTGCCTTTCTTTTGGCAACTGAAGCAATTCTGTTGGTACAGATCCTGCCTTCAGTTTACGTTTTAGTTTTCGCACAATTCCTTTCGTCATTTGTTCCTCAAAACAATCCGATGAAAAATGTACTTTACATACTCTTTCTAAAAGTAATTTATATAAAAAATATAGCATTACAACATTTGCGTAACGAAATATAGTACAGGTTAAAACTGTAATTTCATTATATACCACATTTTATCTTACAATCTTTATCTCTCTGGCAAGCCTCCAACCACTTTATTCTTAACTCAGGATCTTTAGGAAATGAGTAAAATTTTACTTTTTTTATAAAAAGGACATTCATCCGATTTTTGCAATTTTTGACAAAGCAGGTCGGCATTTTTAATCATTTGCGCAATGTACTATTCACAGCTATCACTATCATTCACTGCTTATAATCACAATCTGTGTCTGCCATATTGAATTCTGTGTGATTGGGGCACTTCTGATTGGTTGACTGCTCCTCTCTACTTTTGAACGACTGCGCATCCACCGGATTGCTTCACCTTGTATACTTCCACCATGGTAGCAACCGTGTTTGTATTGATGCAAGCATTTATTTGCTATGAACACATGAGTCTCTATTTGGAGGTTAACTTTTGATACCAGCCTATAATAGCTAATTGTCCTTCTGTTGCGTATATCTGTTGAGATATATTCAAATTGAGAGCCACACTGAACAATCCCTCTTGTGCAATATCCTCTGTGCGGGAGTTTGACAATAGTTATAATAAATAATACTATATCCATTAGATATTATGTCTTGCGACACGCGCTCGTTACTGTCAGTTACTGTAGTGGCGCGTCTAGGTTGTTCGTTGCTATTCGATGGTTGATAGAGAGAGGGATCGGCGAGTCGGCCATTGCGCAGTTAACATATAAGTATATCGTAATAATAGCGTGCATATATCGGATTGAATAATACTGTATAAGCGTCAATAAATATATAAGGTAAACCAATAAAACTCCAGAGCATACAAATTAGTCGATCATCCATCCACAACAGTTACTTATGCTATAGACTCAAAGCATTTTCAGATGATGCAAATGCATAAAATAAGCATTCTCAGCTAGCAATTATTATTAATTTTCAACATGAGGCGTTGGTAATAATACATAACGTAAGTACTAAAAGTTATATTCTGTCTATATTGATCAACGATCCCTCGCATTGTAAATATTCGGTGAAAATACAATAAGTTATGGAAATCTGCATAAATTAAACTACTTTTGCAAACAAATTTGCAACTCGCACTATTTGGGTACTCATAATTGCTGACAAAGTACGTTCTTAAATATCAGATTTTGTAATATCTGCCTATTACTACCAGCTACCCCTTGCATTGTAAATATCTGGTTAAAATACAATTAGTTATAGAAATCTGCATAAATCAAATTACTTCTGCAAACAAATTTGCAATTCGTACTATCTGGGAGCTAATAATTGCTGATAAAGTACGTTCTTAAATATCAGATTTTTGTAATATCTGCCTATTACTACCAGCTACCCCTTGCATTGTAAATATTCAGTTAAAATACAATTAGTTATGGAAATCTGCATAAACTAAACTACTTTTGCAAACAAATTTGCAATTCGTACTATTTGGGAACTCATAATCTATATATATATATATAATTCTTTGTTACGACTGACTCATCAACGTCCAGCCCAAACCTCTGAACCTAGAAACATGAAATTTGAAGGGTATATTCCTTCCATGGTGTAAGCACTCACTAAAAAGCAATTTTTAGAAATTCGACCCCTAAGGGGGTGAAAAGGGGTAAAATGTGTTTTCACGACTTTCTCAATATCTCTTGAGCCCGATGAGATATCGACTTGGTTTTTGCTTACAAAATTTACTCAAACAAGTGCTTAAAAACATAATTCAAGATTTTTCCCTAATCATCTATCTATCTATCTATCTATCTATATATGGGTCATTCTTTCTCAACGTTACTCCCATGCTGCTCATTTCATATTTGATCTAAAAATTTTCAAAAAATTCTTAAAATTTACAGAAAAATGTAAACTTCGAATGGTGCGTGGCTAAATTACCGAATTTAGTCAGATCATCCTCAAAATTTGGGAAAAGTGAAGAACAATTATGAAAACGTTAACCCTTCGAAGCACACATTTTTCAGAACATCCATTTTTTATGAAAATTTATATCTAGAGGTTTTTGAGGTCGTTGATTACAAATCTGTTATCAGTTTTTTAAAATTTAAGATGGCGGATCCAATATGGCGGACAAAATTTTGAAAAATAATGCTAATGAAATAAAACTTGGTAGGTGGGGGTTTTTGAAATCGCCGATTACGAATCCACCATTGGATTCTCAAAATTCAAAAGGGCGGATCTTAATCAGCCATATTAAATCTGCTATTTTAAATTTTAAAAATTAGACAAAAATTATTAAATGAAATAATTATTCTCACTTTCTAAAATAACTGAAATCCTCGCTTGATTAGAATTACACATGGCACTCTTTTTAGAGTAGAAGAATCAGAAGAGTTACTCCAAGTAAAGAGTTAATAAAAACATTTTTTTGAAAAGTGAAATTTTACTCCAGTTGGACTGGCAGTATTTTCATGATTTTTTTCAGTGAGATTTTATTCTTTTAGAGTGAGATTGTGCTCCAAAAAATTTAGAGTCTTGGAGCGAATGCTTCAATATATGGATTTGAATATCCGATTCTCATGCTTCTGGGCTTTTTTGTGATTTCAGCATTTTTTTAGGGCTTCTCATTTCAACAGCTCATTTCAGGGTTATTCTCAATAATTCTTTTTAGAGCAACTTTCATAAAAATCCTTGCCAGGAGTTTTTTCAGCCAGTTGTTTTAAATCGCGATTGCGTCTAATATTTCAATCCGAACAGTGAATTTTACCGTCTATAATATTTTTGATTGTAAATCTTAGCTTGGAAATTATTATAGACGGTAAAATACACTGTTCGGATTAAAATATTAGACGCAATCGCGATTTAAAACAACTGGCTGAAAAAACTCCTGGCAAGGATTTTTGTGAAAGTTGCTCTGAAAAGAACTATTGAGAATAACCCTGAAATGAGCTGTTGAAATGAGAAGCCCCAAAAAATGCTGAAATCACAAAAAAGCCCAGAAGCATGGAAATCAGATATTCAAATCCATATATTGAAGCATTCGGTCCAAGACTCTAAATTTTTTTAGCACAATCTCACTCTAAAAGAATAAAATCTCACTGAAAAAAATCATAAAAATACTGCCAGTCCAACTGGAGTGAAATTTCACTTTTCAAAAAAATGTGTTTATTAACTCTTTACTTGGAGTGACTCTTCTGATTCTTCTACTCTAAAAAGAGTGCCATGTGTAATTCTAATCAAGCGAGGATTTCAGTTATTTTAGAAAGTGAAAATAATTATTTCATTTAATAATTTTTGTCTAATTTTTAAAATTGAAATTGGCAGATTTAATAGGGCTGATTAAGATCCGCCCTTTTGAATTTTGAGAATCCAATGGTGGATTCGTAATCGGCGATTTCAAAAACCACCTACCAAGTTTCATTTCATTAGCATTTTTTCAAAATTTTGTCCGCCATCTTGGATCCGCCATCTTAAATTTTAAAAAAACTGATAACAGATTTGTAATCAGCGACCTCAAAAACCTCTAGATATAAATTTTCATGAAAAATGGATGTGCTGAAAAATGTGTGCTTCGAAGGGTTAACGTTTTCATAATTATTCTTCACTTTTCCCAAATTTTGAGGATGATCTGACTGAATTCGGTAATTTAGCCACGCACCATTCGAAAGCTTACATTTTTCTGTAAATTTTAAGAATTTTTTGAAAATTTTTAGATCAAATATGAAATGGGCAGCATGGGGGTAACGTTGAGAAAGAATGACCCATGGGGCGTTCTCTGTCAAAAAGGCCACCCCCCCCTGCCCACTTCAATTTTTGAGATAAAATGCTCCAAAAGGGCTTAAAATTTTCGTTGAAGCGTCTATTTTTCGATGCCGTATGGCGTTTTTGAAAATTCAAAATGGCGGACTCAGAATCGCGATTAGAATGGAAAAAGCCATTAAAAGCACGATAATATTATGCAACAAATTTTAAATTTGGTCGATTACATGAGTGTGAATAGTCATTTTCGATGTATTTTTGCCTGCTGAACACGAATCCGTTGTCTAAATTCGGTTAGCACGTCACAATTTTGAGAAAAATGGCCTCAAAGTTGTAAAAACGGCATTTTTGATGGTTTTCGTGACGTTGTAGCACGGCAGCCAATTTTTTACCTCAATTACATTAATGCCACGCGAAAGTACCAACTTTTAGCTTTAAAATGCTTTGTGTTTTGTTTCGGTATGATTATTTGTTTCTGAGATATAGCTAGAATTAGAAACACCGGTTGCGCGCTGGACTGATTCTGTTTGATGGTCAATCAGCTCCAGACCGACTGACGCATTTTCCCGTGCTTAGCATTATCCAGGATGAACGACGTGGACGTGACGGGGCTTTCATCCCTGAGGGGTGCTTGATTTATGTGAGTCCCCTTGCCTCTCACGCTTGGGGTGCTTGATTTACGTGAGTCCCCTTGCCTCTCACGCTTGGGGTGCTTGATTTACGTGAGTCCCCTTGCCTCTCACGCGCATGCGTGTGTGTGTATGCGTGTGTGTCTGTGGGTGGGTGGGTGTTTCATGAAAAATTTTTTTATTTTAATTCTGTATCCCTTACTTTTTCCCGCATGACCATAGCGTCCCATTTGTATCATTGGAATACCTTTTGATTAATACATTGTTCTCGCCCTCAACTATAAACCCATGATTCTTAAGAATTTGCGGTACAGGCTGAGCAATGTCAAATCTCTTATTAAGTTTTCTTCTTATCCTCTCATGATCAGTTTTCTTAAAATAAAAAACCCTTATGTTTTTGAAATGTTTTTTAGCCCAATTAAAAAGAACTTGAGGTGTTAGTATTGCATCCTGTGGCTTAGCAACAAGACTTGCTTTATATGCCTCTCTTTTAAATGTAGCACCGATGCCGTCATAACCACTTTTACCGTGAGCAGTCGCACTATAATGCCACTCTGCTTGAACATTGAAATCCTCTTTATGATGAACTAAGTTAGCAATCTGAAATTTATTTTTGAAATGCTGTTTCGCTCCATCAGTCATGTATATTATTTTTTTAAGATTTTTGACATCTTTTTCGATCTCCGGTATTAATAATGTTTGTATAGTGTAAACGGCAGCAGTGTCGTGTTTCAAACTTTCTGATAAAAATACGTTACTCTTGTGTTTTAATTCCGATTTTTCTTTATAATAGTAAATAACGGGAAACACAGTGCACTGATCATTGTTGAAGTGGAATGCTTGTGAGGCATCTTGACAAACATACGAATAGTTTTCAGAAAAGTCATACATCACAATTACTTCTTCACCTTCACGAAGGTTCTTTTTTTTCTGAAATGAAAAGCGTTTGTTGTTTGGCGATAAATGAATGAGGTTTCAGAATTTGTAACCTGTCGCATAGCTCGTTTATGAACTCATGAACTTCTAGTTGTTGCGTTAATAGAGTTGATCGATCGGTTCCGGTCCATGAAGAGCATTGCACATGAGAAACGCATGAATCGTCCAATAGTTTAGATAGTTTTGTAGAAAGATCAGTAGTACCTGGGCATTGGTCACATTGATCATGGTAGCAATCAGGACTCGGTTCCTTACACATAATTTCATTCAAACAATTTTTATAATTGGAAAGTGGCTTGTCTGTATTTTCTGTTAGTTTCCGTACATCAATTGCATCAATCATTAACTTGATATTTTCGTGGATTGTGCAAACACAAACGGAGTGTGTTCCAGAAGCCCCAGCGAGTATGCAATTTTTAGGTCTAAGTTTAGCAAATGTACTAAAGCCATCATATTTTGGGTTGGATTCTTTAAATGAGACATGCAGTTCTTTTAAATTTAACAATAAAAGACGTTTCTGCACCATTGTCCGTTTACCGTCAATTATCAAGGAAATGGCATCCTTCATTCCAGGCATTTTCCTGCTGTTTATGTCACTATTGTAAAACTCGATTATTTTGTTAACAGTAGTTTGCGGTAAAACTTTCCCAACTCTTGTAGTAGTATCAGCTAACACGCCATGGTTAGACTTCAGTTCCTTCGATTTTTTTGCTAAAAATCGTGATGCACCAAACTCTTGTGCTATCTTTCTCACACCCCAAGACGACGGAGCTATGGTGAGAATTCGCACCCTTAAAGGATCACTGTGTTTCAAGCTGGAAAATTTTTGTTTAAGACCATCAAGCATTTCTTCCAATTCAATTTCTCTAGGTGATCGAAGGTTATCTTTACCATCGTGAGCAATCTTTGAATTGTCAATATCCATTGCTAATGAACTTCCATCACATTCCATGTTTGTGATAGAATCATTAGATTCATCTAAAGACATATCAGACATATCAGCATTTTCTAATTTAGTCATACCTTTTTTCCTACATCCAGAACAAATTTTAGAATTGGTCGGTATATCAGGAAATTTGTCTAATATGAACTTTGGTATCACTCGTAAATCTTTACCAACATGTCCCTTTTTACCAGGTTTCCTGAACGGATTCACACATCTATCTGTATGAAATGTAGCCGACATTTTTTTTATTTTTGATATAAGATAAGGAATAATTGGGACAATTGTAAAAGGAACAAAATACGGTTATAAAAAAAAGACAAAAATGTGAGTTGAATATTTTTATAATTAAACATAAAATAACTTATCGATTATATTTAGGGCCCGGACGTTCGGGCACGGAGGCCGGGCACGAGCCGAGAACCGCTGCGCGCTCGTCAAACATCGAGTCCGATCCTATCCCCTTCACAGCCACTCGATGGTGGGGCGAGCCTCGCGAGACGATTTATATCGCCGAACGCTCCGAGGTTTCTGCTACATAGCTCGCCCCACCATCAAGTGACTGTGGAGGGGATAGGATCGGACTCGATGTTTGACGAGCGCGCAGCGGTTCTCGGCTCGTGCCCGGCCTCCGTGCCCGAACGTCCGGGCCCTAAATATAATCGATAAGTTATTTTATGTTTAATTATAAAAATATTCAACTCACATTTTTGTCTTTTTTTTATAACCGAATTTTGTTCCTTTTACAATTGTCCCAATTATTCCTTATCTTATATCAAAAATAAAAAAAATGTCGGCTACATTTCATACAGATAGATGTGTGAATCCGTTCAGGAAACCTGGTAAAAAGGGACATGTTGGTAAAGATTTACGAGTGATACCAAAGTTCATATTAGACAAATTTCCTGATATACCGACCAATTCTAAAATTTGTTCTGGATGTAGGAAAAAAGGTATGACTAAATTAGAAAATGCTGATATGTCTGATATGTCTTTAGATGAATCTAATGATTCTATCACAAACATGGAATGTGATGGAAGTTCATTAGCAATGGATATTGACAATTCAAAGATTGCTCACGATGGTAAAGATAACCTTCGATCACCTAGAGAAATTGAATTGGAAGAAATGCTTGATGGTCTTAAACAAAAATTTTCCAGCTTGAAACACAGTGATCCTTTAAGGGTGCGAATTCTCACCATAGCTCCGTCGTCTTGGGGTGTGAGAAAGATAGCACAAGAGTTTGGTGCATCACGATTTTTAGCAAAAAAATCGAAGGAACTGAAGTCTAACCATGGCGTGTTAGCTGATACTACTACAAGAGTTGGGAAAGTTTTACCGCAAACTACTGTTAACAAAATAATCGAGTTTTACAATAGTGACATAAACAGCAGGAAAATGCCTGGAATGAAGGATGCCATTTCCTTGATAATTGACGGTAAACGGACAATGGTGCAGAAACGTCTTTTATTGTTAAATTTAAAAGAACTGCATGTCTCATTTAAAGAATCCAACCCAAAATATGATGGCTTTAGTACATTTGCTAAACTTAGACCTAAAAATTGCATACTCGCTGGGGCTTCTGGAACACACTCCGTTTGTGTTTGCACAATCCACGAAAATATCAAGTTAATGATTGATGCAATTGATGTACGGAAACTAACAGAAAATACAGACAAGCCACTTTCCAATTATAAAAATTGTTTGAATGAAATTATGTGTAAGGAACCGAGTCCTGATTGCTACCATGAGCAATGTGACCAATGCCCAGGTACTACTGAGCTTTCTACAAAACTATCTAAACTATTGGACGATTCATGCGTTTCTCATGTGCAATGCTCTTCATGGACCGGAACCGATCGATCAACTCTATTAACGCAACAACTAGAAGTTCATGAGTTCATAAACGAGCTATGCGACAGGTTACAAATTCTGAAACCTCATTCATTTATCGCCAAACAACAAACGCTTTTCATTTCAGAAAAAAAAGAACCTTCGTGAAGGTGAAGAAGTAATTGTGATGTATGACTTTTCTGAAAACTATTCGTATGTTTGTCAAGATGCCTCACAAGCATTCCACTTCAACAATGATCAGTGCACTGTGTTTCCCGTTATTTACTATTATAAAGAAAAATCGGAATTAAAACACAAGAGTAACGTATTTTTATCAGAAAGTTTGAAACACGACACTGCTGCCGTTTACACTATACAAACATTATTAATACCGGAGATCGAAAAAGATGTCAAAAATCTTAAAAAAATAATATACATGACTGATGGAGCGAAACAGCATTTCAAAAATAAATTTCAGATTGCTAACTTAGTTCATCATAAAGAGGATTTCAATGTTCAAGCAGAGTGGCATTATAGTGCGACTGCTCACGGTAAAAGTGGTTATGACGGCATCGGTGCTACATTTAAAAGAGAGGCATATAAAGCAAGTCTTGTTGCTAAGCCACAGGATGCAATACTAACACCTCAAGTTCTTTTTAATTGGGCTAAAAAACATTTCAAAAACATAAGGGTTTTTTATTTTAAGAAAACTGATCATGAGAGGATAAGAAGAAAACTTAATAAGAGATTTGACATTGCTCAGCCTGTACCGCAAATTCTTAAGAATCATGGGTTTATAGTTGAGGGCGAGAACAATGTATTAATCAAAAGGTATTCCAATGATACAAATGGGACGCTATGGTCATGCGGGAAAAAGTAAGGGATACAGAATTAAAATAAAAAAATTTTTCATGAAACACCCACCCACCCACAGACACACACGCATACACACACACGCATGCGCGTGAGAGGCAAGGGGACTCACGTAAATCAAGCACCCCAAGCGTGAGAGGCAAGGGGACTCACGTAAATCAAGCACCCCAAGCGTGAGAGGCAAGGGGACTCACATAAATCAAGCACCCCTCAGGGATGAAAGCCCCGTCACGTCCACGTCGTTCATCCTGGATAATGCTAAGCACGGGAAAATGCGTCAGTCGGTCTGGAGCTGATTGACCATCAAACAGAATCAGTCCAGCGCGCAACCGGTGTTTCTAATTCTAGCTATATCTCAAAAACAAATAATCATACCGAAACAAAACACAAAGCATTTTAAAGCTAAAAGTTGGTACTTTCGCGTGGCATTAATGTAATTGAGGTAAAAAATTGGCTGCCGTGCTACAACGTCACGAAAACCATCAAAAATGCCGTTTTTACAACTTTGAGGCCATTTTTCTCAAAATTGTGACGTGCTAACCGAATTTAGACAACGGATTCGTGTTCTGCAGGCAAAAATACATCGAAAATGACTATTCACACTCATGTAATCGACCAAATTTAAAATTTGTTGCATAATATTATCGTGCTTTTAATGGCTTTTTCCATTCTAATCGCGATTCTGAGTCCGCCATTTTGAATTTTCAAAAACGCCATACGGCATCGAAAAATAGACGCTTCAACGAAAATTTTAAGCCCTTTTGGAGCATTTTATCTAAAAAATTGAAGTGGGCAGGGGGGGTGGCCTTTTTGACAGAGAACGCCCCATATGCATAAAATTATATTTGTTATACGTCATACGTACGGATATGTGTGTGTGTGTGTGTGTGGGGGGGGGGATGTGTATGTGTCACAGCAGAGATAAGGACCCCACGTTTCGTCACTCCCGCGGTAGTTAACGACTCCAAACCCTCTCGTTATGTATGTATGTATGTGTGTGTGTGTGTGTGCGTGTGCGTGTTCGTGTGCGTGTGCGTGTGCGTGTGCGTGTGCGTGTGCGTGTGCGTGTGCGTGTGCGTGTGCGTGTGCGTGTGCGTGTGCGTGTGCGTGTGCGTGTGTGTGCGCGCGCGCGTATATGTGTACGTGTATGTGTGTGTTACAAAACTATTAAGCCTTACAAGCTATTTTACAAGTATACTGTTTGTGTGTACATTTTCATTGCTCCTCTTGTTCCCCTTCTATTTCCTCTTCCGCGATTTCTCCCGGCTCTCTGCCATCTTTTTGCTATATAACAAATATTTTAGAAAAATAAAGAGCGAGCAAACTCGGCCCAGTCAAAAACGCTAAAAGATTGACTACCATGTTATTCGAAAATTAGCTGTATTTTAAGATTGATTGTACTTACGTTTTATTTGTTGCGGAGTTGTTGAAGCTGCCGGTATCGATGTTGTTGATGACGTTATCGGTGCCGGTGTTGATAAAGCTGCTGGTGCCAGTGTTGATAAAGCTGCCGGTGCCGGTGTTGATAAAGCTGCCGGTGCCGATGTTGATGGAGCTCCCAGTGCCGGCTGTGCGGACTGTGTGGATGATGATGGCAGTGGCGGTGGCGGTGGCTGAGTTACGGCGGCGAGTTTCCGCCGTAACTCAGCATTCTTCGCCTTCAATTGTGCCATTTTTACCTGTTCCGCATCTCTTTCGGACATATCTTTATCCTATAAAATGAATAAAATTCAGTCGGAGCGAGACCGACTCGTTAAATGTGTGTTACAAATATAAATGTATACTTACATTCATTATATCGAAACCAAAAAATTCGCCGATTGAAAGATCGGAGACTTGTATTGGACAGGCCACTTCTTCCTCTTCGTATTTTTCGCGATAGTAGATAGTTTTTTGTTTTCCACGGCTTATTGCAATATGCACAACTTTCCTTCTTATAAAATCGATAGTACGTATTATCAATATACAATTATCGAACTAGGATTATCGACTGAAATTATTTATGGTTTTATCATGATCTGGTTAATGGTCGTGGATGCGTAATCTTCTATATCTTATGCGGATATCTTTTATATCTTATACGAAATAATTCCATATAGTCTTACAAACCTTAAACTGTATTTTTTTAAAGGATATATTTTATGACATCAAATTTTCTCAGGTTCGTGAGTGACGCTTCGGCGCTTGACGCTTGATAGTAATATTAATTTTAGTAAATATATATATGTATATCTGTTTATAACAATGTTAATGAAAAGCGTTGTTAGGAGTAATAATAATGATTCTAATGTTATGTTAATAAATGATATTAGGTGTGAGTAGGAACGGCTAGCATTCTTATTAGTACAGCAGATCAATGAAATTAAATTATTTGTATAGTAAGATTTTTGTTATTTTTATATCTTGTAAATGGTTAGGAATCTGATAGTGATGTATAGGAAAGATGTTGTAGGATTTTTACTGATCTATAATATAGCATTGAAAAATTTTATTGTTAATATATGGGTTTGTTAATAACAAATTATTTGTTAACCCTTTGTAACTCCTGGTGACATTACTGTTACAAACCGGCAAAGTTTCCATCAACATTCTAAATCATGAATTTATTTGTTGTAAATCAATTTAAAATATCAAGAAGTAAGTGTTTGTTCCGCCAATGATAATTAACAAAAGGTGCATATATTTAATCGACTACTAATTGGCAAAAATTACATAACTTTCACGACGTTTCGACCCAGGCTTCGGGTCCTTCTCAAGTGATCTAACAAACAACAATTATAAGAATCGCAGCGTCAATAAGTTAGGTTAATGAATGTACGGAAATTAAAATCATGTGTAACAATTGAAAGTACCTGATGAGGAAAATGTACCATCGTCAAACCATTCTCAGTCAACTGTTCATGAGATTTTGATAGAAAAGTCACAAGAGTGCTAAACAATTGATTCGTCAAAAGGTAAGTATGTAGTCATAAATAAAAAAAAGAAAAAGAAGAAAAATTTAATTACGCAGAGAATGTTTTCCAATGGCACCGGTTCGTATCATGCTCGCTGAGTTATATTATATCACAAAACGGCACAGCAAATTCATGTTTACGCGATGGACGTCAGAAACGAACTGAAAGTATCGCGTCGTGCTTACAATTAGTCTAAATCGAAGGTTGACGGAACAGGCGCCGTCGAATAACAAAAATTATAAACACGAGATGACGTTGTCATAAATAGGATTTAAATTATCCGTATCTTTCTGGAGGTTGATGGTATCAGAATATTTCTTTATGAGGAACATTTCAGCGATTTCTCTCTTTTTTGTATTCTTTTCTTTGTGAAGTATCTCAACTTCGGACCATTTAAATTCATGGCCATGAGAGACGCGGTGCTTACTGACAACAGAATGCTGATGATCGTTCTTCTTTATATCGTTGAAATGTTCCGTGACGCGCGTTTTTAAGTAGCGTTTCGTTTGACCAATGTAGGATGCACAGCAATCATTACAATTGATTCCATAAACCAACTCAGTGGACTGATTTTTATCGAGACGGTCCTTGCCCCCTTTTATGATGACATCCAATTTTTTGGGAACAGTGTAGACTGTAGTAAGACCGATATTATTAAGTGTGCGACTTATAATCCCGCTAAGGTCTTTAACATACTGTAGTACAACACATCGTCGTGGATCAAATCGAACCGGCGATTTAAAATAGTTGTCATATTTTTTATTTTTGATAACATGAGTTACAAAGGGTTAAACAATTTGGCACTTTTTATTTTATATATTAATATTGTTAAGTTTTCTTTGTTCTTGCGGTTTTAGTTTTATAATAAAACCATTTCTTTTATATGATACTTTATTTTATTGTTATAAATATTTCGTAAATAAATAATCGCAGGAATAAAAGTTATAATTATGTTGTAATTGAAAACTGTAAGCGATTCATATTCACGTTCGTTGGACACATGTACTCGTCACGTGCTCTATGCTCAGCACGTGAGGTGCGTGTGCTTTTGGGGGAAAGTGGGCAACCTGCCGCTTCACCGGCCTCACTCTCTGTAACGCTCTCGAACGACTCTGACGTTCCGTTCGCTCTCAGAATAAAAGCACGAAAGTTATACTTATACCTTTTCGCTCTATCTATCTACCTACCGTCTCACTATCCTGCCTGTATCATCGGCTAATATTAACAACAGGTTATGGGCCCAGTGCCTGACGAAGCATTCAGGGGGATATAGAGACCCCCCAGGGGGTGGGGGAGGCCACCGGGGACTCTTAGGAGTCCCTAGGAGCCTTCCCCACTACGGGTCTTGCGCACCCGGGGTCCCGAGCACATCAGTACCGTAATCCACGGCAGTTTTCGGACTGTCGTGGACCGGGGAGTCCCTCCGGGGACTCGCGAGGGAGGCGCCCTCTATAAAAGTTTGCTCGGACCGGACGGTGCCGTGAGGGAAGAGCCTAGGCTCTCCCAACCGTCCTAAGGGAAGGAAAACCCTGACAGAAAACCGGGGGACCGGCTGCTCCGCTAGGAGTCTGGGTCTGGCTTTGGCCACCCAGTCTCCAACAGCCGGTAGGGGATGGCGACCCTGACTTCAAACGCCCGGTCGGCCGGGACCGTAGAGGCTTTTGGTGCTTCCACCGGCAACTAGGACGGGGTAGGCCTTCCTCCATCCATTGCACGCCGGTGCTCCGGCAGGATGGGGGACAATCTCACGGTCATTGCACGCCGGTGCTCCGGCGGACCGTGGGATTGCGGGCTCATCGGGGGCTGTCCGGGCCGCTCGGAATTGATCCGAGGTCGGGGCCGGACAGCCCTGGGAGGAGGGACGCGCCGGGCCGCCAGGACATTTCCTGGTTGGGGCCGGTGCTGTCCCTGCCGTCGGCTAAGGACCGGCGGTGCGTTAGACTTGCCCGTCGGTGGCGCCTGCCGGGGAGTCCTGTGCCTTGTCCCTCTGCGGGCGGCGGGAGGCTGGGATCGAGTTTACTCGGCCGGTCCTCTCGCTTGCTCGCTGGGGGGTATGGTCGGACTTCCCCGGTGGGGCGTCGATCGGCGGGCGGAGCTCCCAGGGGTCGGGGGCGGCCTTCGGGGCGTCCTCGACACGGGTTTAGCGAACCCGGGGATACCCGAGCTCGGGCAGGCTGGGCTCGTGAGGCTAGAAAGCCAACCAGCCTAGGGGAAGGCCACCCCGAAAACAAACCACCCTAATAACCATGACAATGTCAGGAAAGAAGGAGTTAAACGCCCCGGGATCGGAACCCGGGGACCGGCGTGTGGCGGTGGGTAGTGTCCCGGCCCCCCCACGTCGTCATCATACGACGGGCAACCTGATGGGTTGGTGGCGAGCCCATCAGGCGATATCACTATCGCCGCCGATAAGAGGAGGTCCAAGAGCGCCTCTAGAGTGCCCCCGAGGAAACCCGGGGGTCCCAAGAGTGCGCGCGAGAAGGCCGCCAGGATTTCCCAGGAAAATATCCTCGACGACGTTCCCCTGGCGGAAAGGATAAAGGAGGGGACTTTCCAGACCCCCGCTTACACCAAGCGAGGATCGAAGATCGGAGTCCTGGAAAAGTCTAAGAAGTTCCTGGGCGGCGCTAGATCGTCTGCAGTGGACTCCGACTCGGACGACTCAGATGCAACGTCGAAAGACGCGATCTCCATCGAAGAGGATGCCGATCCTGAAGTCTCAGATACGTCGGTCTATGTTAGGTCCGACGGTAAACTCTGGACCAAGGATACGGACCGAAAAAGAGGCAGGCCCGTCACTACGGGTGACTGGGAGGTCAAGAAGGCCGCCCTAGCTCGTAAAGCAAGACTACGGGAGGAAAAAAGGCTTTGTGACCTTGAAGACTCCTCCGTGGCAGCTGACCTCTCGAAAAGCAGAAAGGTCAGAGAGGTCCAAAGATTGGAAGAGTTCAAACTCGCACCAACCAACGACCTCCCGAGCAGGATACTCGAGGCTGTCCGTAAAGTAGATAAGATTTGCACTACGGCGAGCCTCAAGGGTACAGATCAAAAGCACCTTAATGATGCGGCTGCGACGATAACAGCAGCGGTTACGCACTTGGTCACTCGGCTTGGTCAAGAGAGCCAAATAGCTCGCGACGTTGAGATGGAAGAGCTGCGAACTCAGGTGGCGGCCTTGCGCGAGGACAACGCCAAACTGCGCGAAAGTGTTGAGAAGACGTTGGCTTCAAGAAGGGAGGACTCGATGGAGGTGGACGTGATCGGAGTTACTCCTGATCCACCATCACCCATCATGAAAGCGCGCAAAAAAAGGAAGACGATAAAGAATCCCATCATAGAGTCTTCCGATGAGGATGATTGCGCGGAGAGAAGAGAGAAGGAGGCCGCCGAGGATAGGAGAAGGCAAATCCTCCTTGAAATTGACGCGGAAGGGATGCCGTCGGTAGTGAGGCCTTCCATCGGTGGAAGGTCGACGGTCATAGAGGGAGCGGTTCCGCCGAAAGGCATGGCCACCTCGAAAGTCACGGCCCCCACGGAGCGTCAAACAGCGAAGGACTCTGTTAACCTCAGGATTGAACGACTCGAGGGTATGTTTGCCACGCTAATAAGCAAGATGGAGGCAAACCAAATGGCGAACGAAAAGGGCAAAGCTCCACCGAAGCCATCATTTGCTGAGGCCACCAGAAAAACCGCTACTGGTGGCAGGACCCAGACCAAGGCTAAAGGATCGAAGGCCATCAACTCTGCTAATCAACAGCAGAATAAGACCCCCCCAGTTCCATTCTCGATTAAGTCTAACGCTAAGGCTAAGCAAGAAGCCTGGCAGACAGTCAATAGGAGGAAGGGGAAGAATGCAAAGCAGACGGCAACAAACAAGAGCGGAAATGCTAGCGGAGCTCCCTCAGCTAGAAGAGCACCCTCCTCGACAAAACCCGCTCTGACCAAGCCCGTCAACAACCCGACTAAACCTAACAATAAGGCCACGGCTGAGAGGGCTAAGAAGGCGACAAATAGGAAATTGCCGCGTAGCGTTGCGGTTACCATTACAAGTACGGATGGTAACTACGAGGAAATCCTCCGCGAAGCAAGAGCTAAGATAAACCCTAGCGAGTTAGGGTTTACCAAGAAATTCAGACCCAAGAGGGCCCAAACCGGGGCCCTCATCATCGAGATCCCCGGGAGAGATAACGCTCCTAAAACGGATATTCTGGCGGAACAACTCGCCAGATTATTCAAGAATCGCCCTACGGTCAAGATCACGAGACCAACGAAAACGGGCGAACTTCGAATCCTCGATCTGGAGGATTCGATAATGGAGAGCGACATAGTTGCCGTCGTCGCAAGTAACGGCGACTGCTTGCCCACACAGGTCCAAGTTGGACCTCCTCGAAGGGGGCCCAACGGACTCAATACCGTGTGGGTAAAATGCCCTCTTGCGGCCGTCAACACCATACTTAAGACGGGTGGACGGCTGCAAGTGGGCTGGTTTGAGGCCAAAGTACAGGCATTGGACGCGAGACCCCTTCAATGCTTCAGATGCTTGGAGGGGGGTCATGTTCGCGCTCAATGCGCGAGCAAAATTGACCGTAGCTCGAGATGCTACCGATGTGGAACCGACGGTCATCTGGCCCGAGACTGTCGCGAGATTCCTAAGTGCCCCGTATGCGCGGACTTGGGAAGACCTTTGGGACACCGCGCGGGGGGAAAGGCGTGCGCCTCGGCCAAAAGAAAGGTCAAACCTAAAATGGTCGGAGGCGTCGCCAACATAAAATCCTCGAAGAAGAAGGGTGAGGATAAAATGGATGTGGACGAGCCCCCGGAGTCTTCCTGTCCTCCACCGAGAATCACTAATGTGGAGAAGGTCAATCTCCAGATTCCCGGTAGACAGTTGGTCAAGCGGTCAGCTCCGACCGCCGAAGGCGTTGGGGATCCGGAAGGAAGACCCCAACCTCAGAGGAAGAGGAAGAATAGGGGCAAGGATAACGGTGGGCAAGCTAAACCACTGCCACCACCTGCTCCTGCTCTAGCACCTGCAAACACGCAGGATAGCAGCGAGGTACACGGGGAGCCTATGGATCTGGCGCAGATGACTTCACTGCCGGACCCAGCCCCATCTATAGAGCCCGAACCTAACGGGCAAAACGCGGAGAGCCAACAGGCAGATACTCGGCCTGTAGAGGTACAAGGGGAGGAGAAGGGGGAGGAGGCCTTTGGTGAGGGAGAATTCTTCTAATGCTCCTACACCGCCTCCTCCAAGCAAACCTCAACCACGCCCGCGCTTCGCAGGATGTGTTTCTGCATACCATGACGGAGCGCGGGTGTGGGCTGGGGGTGGCCGCCGAGCCGTACCGGATCCCGCAGAACCACGCGTTGTGGGCGGGTAGCCGGTGTGGCTTGGTGGCAATCACGTGGCGACAGACGGATATGCCCGTTGCCTGCTCTCGTATTGAGGCGGGTGACAAGTACGTCGTCGTTAAGTGAGGCCGAGTGGTTGTGGGGGGCGTTTACGTGTCCCCCAACCGAGATACGGCCTACTTCGAGAGGGTACTCGCAGACCTCGGGGCCTGCCTCAGGAGGGTCCTATTTACCGGACAACAGGTCCTTGTGGCCGGGGATTTCAACGCCAAGTCGGCGTTGTGGGGCTTCCCGGTCACGAACGTCCGGGGTAGGATCCTTGAGGATTGGGCGGCGGGCCTGGGACTTTCCTTGTTAAACTCGGGCAACGTCCAGACCTGTGTAAGGCACCGGGGAGGGTCAATTATAGACCTGACCTGGGCCAGCCCCTACGTTGCCCGCAGGGTGGAGGGTTGGAGGGTGGCCGAGGAGATTGAAACTCTTTCAGATCATCTCTTCATAGAGATGAATCTTCCGGTCACCCTACCGGAGGCCCAGGCCCGCCGCAAGGAGGCAGATTTGCGCTTCCCGCGCTGGGCGCTTAAGAAGATGGATGAGGATCTCCTAAGAGCTTCCATCCATGCTTCTCTATGGATGGATGACTTGCTGACCGAGTCGGACGACGTGGATGCGGTTGCTAAAAGGATCGGGGACATTATGACCGCGGCGTATAATGCCCCGATCCCGACCGCATCCACGCAAAGCTGCATACTGGTGGACGGAGGAGATCGCCGATTTACGGCGCTCCTCCGTCAAGGCGAGGCGTCGCTGGCTGCGGGCCAGGAGAGCCCAGCACCGACAGCCGCGACGCTTCGAGGAGGCAGGAGTAGATTACCGCTCCGCCAAGCGGGCCTACTCCTGGGCCATCAAACAGGCCAAGGACCGTTCATGGCTTGAGCTCCTTCAGGACCTGCACGAAGATCCGTGGGGGCGCCCGTATAAGATGGTTCTCAACAGGTTGAGGACCTCGGCGCCCCCGATCACGGAGTCCATGGAACCCGAGTTCCTCGAAGAGGTGATAGATACCCTCTTTCCCGACGATCCGGGGGAGAGAATCGTGGGGAGTCCCGACTCGCCCGACTTTGAGTGGGACGAGGAACTCGAGGTCTCCATGGACGAGATGAAAAAGGCGGCCAAAAGGCTGAAGGCCGGCAAGGCCCCGGGTCCTGACGGAGTTCCCGGAAAAGCCTGGTCCTTGGTCACGGGGAAACTGGCCGAGCATTTGCGTGGACTATTCACCAAGTGTCTCAAGCAAGGCCGGTTTCCCCATGCTTGGAAGATGGCAAGATTGGTCCTCCTCCCAAAACAGGGGAAGCCCGCCGACCAGCCGTCGGCGTATAGACAAATTTGCTTGCTGGACGAAGTCGGCAAACTCTACGAGAGAATTTTAGCCGACCGAATCATCCAGCATCTGTCCCGGACTGGTCCCGACCTATCTCGGGACCAGTATGGCTTCCGAGAGGGCAGGTCAACTGTCGATGCAATTCTACGCATCATGGCCCACTCGGAAGCCGCGGCGGAGGCTGGCAGGGTGTTACTGTGTGTCGCGTTTGACATTGCTAACGCGTTTAACACCCTGCCATGGCCTGTAATAAGGAGGGCACTCATTCATCACGGTGTCCCTCCTTACCTGATAGCCGCTATTTTCGACTATCTCCGGGACAGGCAGTTGGTCTATACAGACCAAGACGGAATTGTTATGGTCAAGCTGGTCGTGCGGGGGGTTCCACAGGGGTCGGTGCTGGGCCCACTCCTGTGGAACTTGGGGTACGACTTTGTACTCCGCGTCGCCCTCCTCCCGGGCTGTTGGCTGAACGTCTTCGCCGACGATACAGTCCTGGGAGTCGAGGGCGACAATTGGGAGAAGGCAATCGCACTAGCAAATGTCGCAGTGGCGACAGTAGTAGCCGCGATGCGTGAAGTGGGCCTAAAGGTGGCTCCCCAGAAGACCCAAGCGGTGTTCTTCCGCACTAGGGCAATGGGGAGCCCGCCAGAGGCCCACATCGAGGTGGAGGGAACCCGTATTTCCGTGGAGGCCGGTATGAAAGTACTAGGCCTCTGGTTGGATGGCACCTGGAATTTCGGCGAGCACTTTACTCGCCTAGCTCCCAGGGCTAAAGGAGTGGCCAACAGTCTGGCTAGGCTGATGCCGAACCTGGGGGGGGGGGCGAGTAGTAGGGCTCGTCGACTCTACGCCGCGACCGTGCATGCCGTGACACTCTACGGCGCACCGGTCTGGGCGACTGCAGCGGAGAAGTCGCGCCTTATCCGCATGAGGCTGCGACAAATCCAGCGTCCGCTGGCCCAGCGAGTGTCACGTGCATACAGCACGGTCTCGCATGCGGCGGCAACAGCCCTGGCGGGCCTCCCCCCGTTAGAGCTCGCGGCTCGCCAGTGCGCCGAAGTATATCGGCGTACAAAAGAGCTGCGAGCTGGGGGAGGACAGATAGTGCCCAGGGCTGTTCAACTTATCAGAGTCCAGGAAAAGACGGTCCTCATTAGGAAATGGCAAGATTACCTCGCCAACTGCGAGTTCGGCCAGAGGACCGTCGATGCCATCCGGCCCTGTCTAGCGGAATGGCTAGACAGTCGGAGATACGGTGTGTCTTATCACGCAGTGCAGGTGCTCACCGGACACGGGTGTTTCGGTGTGTACCTGCACAGAATAGGTAAAAAGGCTACTACGGAGTGTCACCACTGCGACGAGGAGAGGGACACGGCGCAGCACACGCTCGAGCATTGCCCGGCGTGGGCAACGCAGCGCCGTGTCCTACAGGGGGAGGTCGGCAACGACCTCTCCCTCCCGGCCATAGTGGCGGCTATGGTCGGGGATGAAACGAGGTGGCGGGCATTCCTGGCCTTCTGCGGCAATGTAATGTCGCAGAAGGAGGCGAGCGAGAGGATCAGGAGGGGGGAAGTACGCTCCCCTCCGACCGACAGGAAAGAAGAGGAGGAGGAGGAGTGGACGCCGAGGCGACCGCCAAGAGTGTCGCCGCCGTCAGAAGAATGGCGGCGGCGACTGCGGCCTCGCGGCGGCGGCGGACCTCTCCTCTTCTAATAAGATATAACACTGGGCGGATGTGACATGCACTAATCTGCGTTCGATACATCCGCCCAGCCTGCTGGTTGTTTACAACCGGTGTGGATCGTGCGGCAAGCATAAACATGCCGCACGGGTTCGTACCGTACCTCCGGACTGCCCGATGATAAAAGGCAGTCTGGAGGTTGGGAGGCTCGGCGTCCCGGCGGGGATGACGGGACGTCGAACTATCTTCCCTCAAAACATCGGGAGGAGTGGCGGGGTGGGTGGTGTCCACACCCCGTCACAACAGATAACAGGGCTCCTAGAGCCCGGAGCCTCACGGCTCCTAGGAGGCAGCCCAGTCAGGGCTCGGCGTTGGGGGACGTCGCGGACGCAATATTAATAAGTTCCCGGGCGTCTCCCTTAAACGTAGAGTTGGATACCCGTGGAGTTTTAGTGGGTAAGAATCCCACACTCCCCTCACTCCTCTCCCCGGAGGGTGAGGGGGTCTTCCCCTCTCAACCACTAGAGGGGGGCTTCTGGTGGAAACCTGTCCGTCAGGACAGGGATTCCAGTAGCTTAGAAGATTTCTCCACGTTAAAAAAAAAAAAAAAAAGGGGGATATAGAGAAGAGAGAGAAAAAGATGAGAGGAAGTGAAAGCGAAAACTGCGAGTGAAGACTCTGTGTAAGCTGCTGAACGTGACGCTGGTGCTGAAATATGGCTGAGACCAAGCTGTATCACATTCATCGCTTCAATGGACAGAATTTTCAACTCTGGAAACGTCAAATGGAGATATACATGCTCGAGAACAAACTCCGAAAGTATATTAATGGATCGACGCCGCGGCCGACAGCCACCTCGGACATCGCCGCATGGGAACAGAAGGATGCAGAGGCGCAGGCCTTCCTCATGCGGGGCCTTGAGCTGGATCAACTCCGTTATCTGACGGACTGCAGTACAGCTGCTGCAATGTGGGGGCGTCTCAAAACTATCCATGCAGAGAAGAGTGACCAGTCGGTTCAGGTATTGTTAAATTAATTTATAAACGCGAAGATGGATCCGGATGAAAAGATGGCGGATTACATCGCAAAGATTGTTTCGCTCGCTCAACGTCTAAAGGACATGGATATGGAGCAAAAGGAGGCGGTCGTCATTGCGAAAATTATTTCTAGTTTGTCCGAAAAATATGATAATGTTCGCACGGCGTGGTATGCGGTTCCGCGTAACGATCAAAAATTAGATAAGTTAACCGATTATTTGATAAACGAAGAGTCGCTGTTAAATATGCGTAGTCGAGATGTAAACACGAGCAACGAACAAGAAGTGTATTCTGCGCGCGGTAAACGGAGCAATGTAAATAGAAAGTCGTCCGGCACGAGTTCTGCGAATGATGCGAAGCGTGGAAGTTGTCATTTCTGTAAGAAACCGGGTCATTGGGCTCGTGATTGTTTCGAAAAAAGAAAGCATTTAGAGAAAAAGGGTAAAGACAAAAATTACTCTCATGTTAGTGAAAAAGTACACACAGACAATGCTGAACTGTTTAATATCGAATGTTTAACTGTAAATGAATTAAATGCACGTGACATGTGGTACGCGGATTCGGCTGCGACGGAACATTTGTGTATGAGGCAAGATTGGTTTAAGAAATTAAATTCGTTTCAAAACCATGAGTATAAAGTTCGCGTTGGTAATGGTAACCTTGTTGCTGCTGTAGGTGTAGGTGACATTGATGTTAAGGTTAAGCGTTCCGATGGTACATTTAATACACATACTATTTCTGATGTGTGGTACGTGCCTGAAATAAAGAAAAATTTGCTTTCGATTGGCCGTACGTCGGAAAAAGGTATGAGAGTAGTTTTTGAAGAAGGCGGAAAAAGAGTTTTTTATAAAGGCAATAGGTTTATTGTAGATGGCTTTAGAGAAGATGAAAAACTGTATAAACTCAATTTCTGGCCTGCTTGTAAATATAGTGAAGCAAATGTTAGTACTAGCAGTTCACTGATGGAGTGGCATGAAAAATTAGGCCATGTTAACTTTCAGACTCTAAGACAAATGATTTCTAACTGTTCGGTGAATGATTTGAAGGTTTTTAATTTAGATAAAGAGAATCTGTTCTGCGAAGGATGCGTTCTAGGCAAACAGCATAGAAATCCTTTTCCAAAAAATGAGGCTATTAGAGCGAAAAAGCCGGGAGAATTGTTTCATGCTGATCTCTGCGGGAAAATGAGTCAAAGTTCTATTGGCGGAGCAAATTATTTTCTTTTGTTAAGATTTTTCTAAATACTGTTTCGTTTACTTTGTTAAAGAAAAATCTTATGTTTTGGAAGCTTTGCAAAAATTCTATGCTGATGTTAGAGCTGATAATTGTAATGTAAATTTAATGAAAATTAGAACTGATTGTGGTAAGGAATTTTGTAACAAAGATGTCAAAAAGTTTCTGCTGTCTAAAGGGATAAAACACGAACTGACCACACCTCGCGCTCCTGAACAAAACGGGTATATTGAGAGACAAAATAGAACCGTAGTTGAATCAGCTAAAAGTATGTTACATGCAAGAAAACTACCGCTATACTTATGGGCTGAGGCTACTGCTACTGCAGTGTACGTTAAAAACAGAACTGCAACAAATACTCTGAATGGCAAAACTCCACATGAAATGTGGTTTGGAGAAAAACCTTCTGTTAGTCACCTAAAAATTTTCGGAAGTACATGCTACGTTCACATTCCCAAGGACCAAAGAAGCAAGTGGGAGATGAACTCTACAAAGATTATGCTGATAGGCTATAGTGATGGAAATAAAGCCTATAAAGTGTATGATCCAACCCTTCGGAAATGTTACGTAAGAAGAGATGTGGTGTTTGAACGACCTTCCTCAGATGATGTGGTAGTTGTCGGCAATGATAAAAACGATGTCGATGACATGAAACAAGATGATTCTGAGTATACTAACGAGCTGAAAGAGTCATTGAAGAGAAATCCAAGAGCTCCTATCCCAAGGGATCCCTATCCACTTAGACCAAGAATACCTTCTACGTTAGATGAAAAGGATTTGGCTGAGTTGAAAATTGCTGAAGCTCTGTTCACAACTTGTGAGCCACAGACTCTGAAAGAAGCTGTAGAAGCTGAGGATGCGGCTGAATGGACAAGGGCTATGCATGAAGAGTTGGATTCACTCGAAGAAAACTAGACATGGGAGCTTGTTAAAAGGCCTGAAGACCGGACTGTAATTTCGAATCGTTGGATATTCAAGAGAAAATACACTGCGGATGGTAAAATTGACATATACAAGGCTCGCCTGGTTATAAGAGGATTCTCTCAGAGAGAAGGAATAGATTATAAAGAAATTTTTGCACCAGTTGTAAAGTACAATACAGTAAGAACAGTTCTGTCTATGGTTGCTGTTGATGATCTAGAAATGATTCAATTTGACGTAAGGACTGCCTTTCTTTACGGAGATCTTGAAGAGACAATCTTTATGGAACAACCTTTTGGCTTTGAAGTTGATGATCGAGTTTGCATGCTGAAGAAAAGTCTTTACGGACTCAAACAGGCACCGAGACAGTGGAATAAGAAAATAAATGCGTTTTTCCTCGCTTACGGCTTAATTCAGTCTGAATCGGATCCGTGTCTATATTACATAATAATCAATGGCGTTAGACTGTATGTAATATTATATGTAGATGATGGAATTATCTGTAGTAACAATGTCTCAAAAATGAATGACTTACTCTAAGACTCCATAGACGCGTTGAGCTGCGGCAACGCCGTGCGGCAGAGTGCGTTGATCAATCTGATTGGTCAACGCACTCTGCCGCATGGCGTTGCCGCAGCTCAAACGCATCTATGGAGTCTTAGCTTTACTCAGTAAGTTAAGTGCAGTTTTTAAGATTAAAATCTCTGAAGCTGAGTTCTTTGTTGGAATGCAGATAAAGAGAGACAGAAAGTTGAGAACTTTGAAGATGTTTCAAACTGCGTATACCAAAAGAATCTTAGGTAAGTTCAATCACGAAAACTGTATGTCTCTCTCTATCCCAGCAGATCCTAGTATTAAGTTTCTTAAAACCGATGTAAATAACAATGTTAAGCATAACTTTCCGTATAGAGAAGCTATCGGTTCGCTTATGTTTTTAATGGTTGCAACTAGGCCTGATTTAGCCTATATTGTAAGTGTTTTGAGCCAATTTTCGGAAATGCCTGATGAAAGCCACTGGAATGGGATAAAGCGTATTTTTCGGTACTTAAAAGGAACAATTGATCACGGCATTGTTTTCGGTCAATTCAAAGATAACAATCTTGTAGCATACAGTGACTCTGATTGGGCAGGCGACGTGAACACTAGGAAAAGTACAACTGGATGGTTGTGTTTGTTAAATGGCGGACCAGTAGCGTGGTTGTCGCGAAAACAGTCCAGTATCGCACTTTCTGCCACTGAGGCTGAATTTATAGCTTTGTGCTCCGTAACCAAGGAAGTTACTTGGTCAAGAAGATTGCTTAACGAGTTAGGCTGTATACAAAAATTACCTACTACCGTTTATTGTGATAACCAGGCTGCTATCAGTTTAGTTAAAAATCCTACTGCATCAAGGCGATCAAAGCATATTGAAACGCAATATTATTATACATGTGATAAACAGAGATCACAGGAAATTAATGTAATTTATGTACCAACAGATCAACAATTGGCTGATTCGCTCACAAAAGCGTTGTGTAAACAAAAATTGGTCAATCTCATGAATCAATGCGGTATGAAGGATATGAGTTAAATGCGTGATTTCCTTTGGTTATAAAAATCATGTTTTTGTGTGTGTGTGTGTGTGTGTGTGTGTGTGTGTGTGTGTGTGTGTGTGTGTGTGTGTGTGTATGAATGATAAATTAAAAACTGTAATGGAATATGAATTGAGTGGGAGTGTTGTAATTGAAAACTGTAAGCGATTCATATTCACGTTCGTTGGACACATGTATTCGTCACGTGCTCTATGCTCAGCACGTGAGGTGCGTGTGCTTTTGGGGGAAAGTGGGCAACCAGCCGCTTCACCGGCCTCACTCTCTGTAACGTTCTCGAACGACTCTGACGTTCCGTTCGCTCTCAGAATAAAAGCACGAAAGTTATACTTATACTTTTTCGCTCTATCTATCTACCTACCGTCTCACTATCCTGCCTGTATCATCGGCTAATATTAACAACAAATTATTTTTATAGAGTTATTAACGAAGAATGCGTGTGTGCAATCAGAATTCATTTATATCAGAATAAGTTTTCTGTTACTATGTATATTTTATAAATAGGCATTCGCAGAAATAAATGTTATAATTATTTTTTATAGGGCTATCAATGGAGAGGGTACGTGTGTCGTCGAAATTCATTTATACTAAAACGAGTTTTTATTACGGGGTGTCGTGGCACTAATAAAGGTATGTATTTTTACGATTAATTAGGTATAGAAGTTTAGTGAAAATTATGCTTTATATCCCACACAGCACATGTTTCAGAAAGCTTTCCGAAAGATAACTTGGAAATTAATATTGAAATGTAAAATTGAAATCATTCAGAAATATTTCTGAAACGTTTCATCAAAATAATATATCATTGAAAGCTTTCCAAAAGATAACTTGGAAATTGAAATGTAACATTGAAATCATTCAGAAGTATTTCTGAAACGTTTCATCGAAATCATTTATGACCCTTTTCACTGAAATATTTCTGAAATATTACGAAACATTTCAGAGAAATATTTCGTACATAATGTCAAAATACATATCATTGAAAGCTTTCCGAAAGATAACTTGGACAATAATATTGAAATGTAACATTGAAATTATTCAGAAGTATTTCTGAAACGTTTCATCGAAATCATTTATGACCCTTTTCACTGAAATATTTCTGAAATATTACGAAACATTTCAGAGAAATATTTCGTACGTAATGTCTAAAATTACATATTGAAATTAAAATACATATCACTGAAATATTTCAAGAATATTTTAAAACATTTCAGAGAAATATTTCGTACGTAATCTCTAAAGCCCGCATTAGACTATATGGATTGGATTGAAATTTAATCAATCAGAATAGAGAAAAACTGACTTCAAGTTTAGTGAATTTTGCTCTAATTGGTTAAATTTCAATCCAATCTCAATCCCAATCCGTAGTCTGATAAGGGCTTAAAGGTAAAATTTCATGGCAGTGAAAAGCAGCAGCAGATCGTACTGATTGGCTATAAAATAGAGAAGTTCTAGAAACTCGAGAACTTCTCTATTTTTGTAGCCAATCGGTACGATCTGCTGCTGCTTTTCACTGCCCATGAAATTTCACCTTAAAACATATATCGTTGAAAGCTTTCAGAAATATTACATTGAAATCAACATTGAAATGTCCCTGAGGCGCATGCCCAAGATTTCTGTGGAAAAAGCCAGCACGCACTGGCACGCAGGCCGCCCTTTGGCCGCAGTCAACGATTGTAACTTGTAACACGTTTGTTTTTGTTGTTTAATTGTACCTGTGCTTCGGAGAAGTTAATCGATCGCTACATCAAAGGTAAGTTAAAATTTCGAATCATGGCGCGTGTGCGTTTTGTAACGTTTATTCATATCTTATGCTACACGTTCTTTTTTCATTCACATAACCTGAAAGAATTACTTGCGCTCTATGGGCCGATATCACAGTCTCCGATTAACGTGATCCTCCGATTAAACTCAGTCTGCATCTCTTTCTAACTGTCCCCCTAGAAAGAGACGAAGAGTGATTTTAATCGGAGGATCACGTTAATCGGAGATTGTGATATCGGCCGTTTGTCTCCGCGTGAATAATCTCGTGAATAATGGGTACGATAAGTGATAAGAAGTTAAGTTCCAAACTACACACATGAACTTCTCTATTTTGTAGCCAATCAGTACGATCAAATCAACATTGAAATGTCCCTTAGGCGCATGCCCAAAATTTCTGTGGAGAAAGCCAGCACGCACTGGCACGCAGGCCGCCCTTTGGCCGCAGTCAACGATTGTAACTTGTAACAAGTAGGTATATTATGGGCGTTCTGGGCCACTTTGTGGAGGGGGGATGACGTCATCGGCGTGGAGGGGAGATGACGTCATTGGCGTGGAGGGGGATGACGGCGTGTTTGCATCATTAATTAAATATATTAATTTATAGGTTATAAATAATTAAATTAATTAAATTAGGTTATAATTTTTTATAACCTAACTCAATTAATTTAATTATTTATAACCTATAAATTAATATAATTTTTTATAACCTAATTTAATTAATATAATTATTTATAACCTAATTTAATTAATATAATTATTTATAACATAATTTAATTAATATAATAATTTAATTTAAAAAAAATTTGCATGACAAACTATAGAGTTGAACGCAGAAAGAGATGGCGTCGAAGACCTTTTTTTCTGGGTCTACGTTCAACAACAAAAAATTAACAAAAAAACATATTTTACGTGACTTAAACTATAGAGTCCCATAGTGGGGAAATGAGAGTGCAAGACAGGAACGGACAAGTTCATACGTGCCGTGATGCGATTATTCTATTTTAGATAAAAGTTTTTATCAATATTTTAATAATTTTATTAATTTTTTTTTATAATAAATCGTATATAATTAAAAAGGATATTACCGCAACATATATATAATTTAAACATAGAGGAGGCTAATGTTAGCTAAAAACGGAAGAGATAGATTGAAAAATAATTTTGCTACTATTTATGTTAATATTCAATTTTATTCGTTATTTACATTTTTGCTTCATATACAATGTTATCTAAGGCGAAAGCAACTAGTTCGCAATCTATAAGCGAACTTCCATCGGACACCTCACTAAGTACTTTTCTCGCTTGACATTTATCCGTGATACAATTTTGTCGCAAGACTGTTACAAAATGGTTATACTTATTACTAACATGTTGTATATTTTGACATAAATTGAAATATACATGTTCGACACATTGTTCGATTTCAAACAAAAATAATATAGTTGCTGGTATCATGTATAAGCATGTATCGCGCAACGTAAGTTTTACAATATTAGCGTCACGCATTTTAACAAGTTCTATAATTAGATCTCGAATAGACAGCGATGAACCAACAGTCGACTGCATGAGTTGTTCGATATCCATGCGTCTTTCGATGATCGTTGTCCACGTTGCATGAGGAAGCACGATCTGATTTCCCTGATTGTCACCAAGAATCAATTCCACAAAGGATGTAGATCCCACACTGATTCCGATATCCAAATATTTGTAAGCCGTGACTGTCAGGGCAAATCGTCTGCCCAAGATACGAGGCGTATAACGAGGTTCCGATTTATTGAAACTGTGGAAAAATAAAGTAGATAAATTAATAAAATTAGAAAAAATAAATTTTAAAAAAATTTATCCAAAGTAATACTTACGTTTTGCGCTCGTCCGATGAAACTTCACGAGGCTTAGGCGTATAACGAGGTTCCGATTTTTCACGAGGATACGGTACGTAATAATTCATACTTGTGCTGCTTCCCTCGAAGCCGCGAAGTCCCTTATCGGGAATATCGCGAGTGAACATCCACTTCTCAGAATTATTTACGTCTTCACTGCGACCAGCCATTGTTCTTATTTCTCCGTAAGAGGTATACTTATTTCACTGTTGAAGTTGTCGCTTCGAACGATGAGACTCGATTGATTTTGACTTCGTAACACTAGTTAAAACGTTAACTCCGTCTGTAACGTTTTAGAATATTGGACAACGTGCGCAGATGAAAAATTATAAGGGAAGGGATAATTCCCCTTCCTTCAACATTTTCAAGCACCAATGTCAGCGCTGCTTACATAGAAGTTATAAAAAAAATTCATACAAATGACTAAGAAGTGGAAAATGAACCAAGTATACGCGACAACACCCTACCTTCAAAATTATGATGTGGTGGGGGAAATTAGGAGAGGGAAACCACTAACAACTAATGAGAATGGGGAAAAGAAAATAAAGCATTGTAAAATTATATATATAATTTATTTTTTTGTAAAAAATCCCAATTCTTCTGGCGTCGCGACCATTAGTTAAATAATTTTAATACATTTTGTAATGCGCAATTCTTAACATGTTTTCCGCATCGCATAGTGTTAGTAACATCTAGATTATTTAAAGATTTGATATCTTCGTAATCCGCATCCAAAGTCTCGATGATCAGATTTTCTTTCGCATAATTCTCAAGCAGATCCACCAGCCATTCTTGTTTCTGGCATCCCTTGACGTACACGATAGTCGGCATCTCGTAATCCTCTTCTGTACCAAGCACGGCTGACGTAATTAGGCGTTTTACCATACCGTACGGCACGTTCCCCTCATCCCATGGTAATCCATGGTGATTTGCAATCAACCAGGAAGCACATGACTTGTCAGATTTTGTTAGAAGACTCCACGGCATGGGGCGCGTAAAGATGTAATGTTCCAGAACGGTCCCGTTTCTCAGCACTGCTGCCTCCTTTACGACAAATTTCATCCCGACGATGAATCCTTGCAGATCGACAAACGTTGGCACGATCATGATGCAACGAAGGAACAATCCGTACTGTACCGTATCGCGGTACATATGTCGCTCTTATATCGGAATATTTGTCAACATGGCGATTTACATGAGTTTGCGCACTACATTAGACAACGGGCAGTATTCTATTACGCGATCGTGCAAGATGAGACAATAGGCGGTAGTATTTGCAGGTACATTTTCTTTACAATCAAATTCTATTCGCACATCCACGGTGGCGCTCTTGACAGACTCGTTTTGTCGCGAGCAATCGATGACAACAAAAGGTCCTTCCATCAGGAATGTATACAAGCTGCAAAGCGTATCACTGGAATCGTATCCGTAATAAGTTTTACGAAAACGCTCGTACATATCAAAAAGAAGGCCGTATCAATTTTTAGTAAAATCTAGGTTCAAGTCATCGTACGGATAAAATTCGGAGTTTAGATAAAGCTTGACATTGGTCAAATTACAGTCATCGAATACGCTAACATTTTGAGACATGATATTCTTGCGGCCGGTCTGCAGCGCAAAAATAACGTATCGCGGCTTCTCTAGCTGAGTCGCAGTCTTGACAGCCCACGAATGCTTGGTTGTGCTCTGCAAGAGGGGATACTCGTACAGATCCCACGAACGAAAACTGACACTAAGATATCGCCCGCTCCCCAAGGTCCGTAACAAGGATAGTTTATTAACCTCGTTTAACGTAACGTGAGGCATTCGCCACTGTACTTTAAACAGTTCGATTTCCGGCTTCCTCGCCGGATTTCCTACAATGCAATTGTTGTCGCTACGCGCACGTATCAAAATTAATTCGTGACGAGCATTAACAACGACGCGTTTGTAATCTTCACAAAAGCCCAGCAACACCTTGAGCGGTACGCAAAAGTTGAAGTATCCTTCCGATATGCTCGATGAAACGTCCCATCCGGCATTCCGCATGAGTTGAGAATCATTATACGATAGAGATACGTAGTTCTTCATGGTATTTGTTATTCCAACGTTTCTGTTGCGATCAATCTCCACACCGTTGAGCTCGTATCGAATCTCATCGAACATGAACGCTGCACAATTATTTACAAGCGTTGCCTGAGACTCGTCCTCGTCATTCCTTCTCTTTATTACCAATCTTCCTTCGACGTAGAGAAAGCTTTCACACGGCAACGTGTATAAATCTTGCTGTTGTATGGGTATTCTTATCTCATCGTTATGTCCAAACGTCGTATTGGCGTACGGATTGTACGTGTGAGTCTCAATCTTGACGACGCTATCGTCAAAGATCGGTTCACCTCCAATGTTTAAGATATTAGCCATTTCGTACGACGAAACCCAATGATTTCAAAAATTCAACGTTCGACACAGTGAGTTTCTTCTTTGGCGATCGGATTGTCTCTCTAATTTTGTTACTCGTCTGTCGCACCTTCTCCACTTCGTTCAGTATGAGCATCTCACGGTTTACCACAGTCGTCGTCTTCGCACATGCAGTCTAACGGTGATCTCTTCTCCGCGAAAATCAATCAATCGACCGTCCTGATCCACAACGCGAATCGTTAGATCAGTAATGCTCCGTACGATGATCGGAAGGTAAATGATCTGCGCCGGCGTTTCCGATATCTTATATCCTGGTGGCACATTCGGCGAAAACTCATGTATCGTGTGCACATACTTGTCGTTGCTGTATGCACCCGCGGTCACGTTACACTCTATGCGAATGATGTTTACACTGATGATATTTATCGGCACGTCCGATTCGTACCATTGTCGCGGCTCCAGCACACGATTCGCTGAAAATCCCAGCAACGATCCAATGTTGTTCGGTTTGGTGAAATTTATCCGATAAGCACATTTGATCTCACTCTTCATCGTATTGTTGTTGGCTCGAATGATCAACGGATATTCTTCATCTTCGTCGACATGTTTCTTTTTCGCAATATTATTGGATTGGTCCAATTGTAAAATTGATTGTTTCAAATACGTGTCTATGTCACGCAATTCGTACGATCCTTCGGGAACGGTAATCTCCTTATCGTCAAAGTAGAGTTTATTGTTCGAAGAATTTACGTTCGGTATCGTGTAATAGGTTTCGAAATCTGTCAGACCGAGCTCGTAATCGCCATCGCTCAAATCCACGGTGGGAAAGTAGCTTACCACGAGGATGCTACTCTTGCCGGTGAGCGTAATGTCAGTGACATGTTTGAATGAATACTGAGTTCAAACAATGCAACGCCAGTCTTTAAATTGATCGTCAACCGTCTGTAGAAAGCGCAGACACAGTTGTCCACAATTGCTCTGATCGTATCGTTGATAAGGTGTGCGATTGTACTCGATTTGCGTCACGTTGTTCTTTAGATACAACACCAATTCTCTCGGCGGTCGAAGATTACCATAACTGTCGAAATATATGGCTCGATCACCCCTCTTCGCGTATGCCACCCAGTGAGTACCCGGTCCCTCAGCGTTATCCAAATTCACGATGCCACTCTCGTTTCGACGCACTCCATCTATCGGTAAAGTAGTACGCATAAAAATACCTCTAAAATATGGAATGTGCATACGCTTTGCAAGTTGTTGCAGTTGTACGTTGGTAGTTACACCTTTCGGAATTTTTAACGTTTCCTTGACATTTTTTTTTTTTTACTCGAGACTCCACGCCCGCGTTTGTATGGAGTGAGATAAAGTCCGTGACCTTCCATGGCGCGATTGTGACGTTTAAGTTCTTCCAGCTGACGCCGCGCGACTTTGTTATCGTTCACAGCCTTCGCGACTCCCGCCGCTCCACCGACCAACGAACCGAGAACTCCCAACAACGGTAGAATGGGCAAGATACCACCGCGTTTCGCCGCTGGAAGTATCCGTTTTTTCAAATCCGCTCTCTTCTTCATCTTCGTCTTCGCCTTCACCTTCGCCTTCATTTTCAAACCCATTCCGAGCTTCCGCTTAGCCTTCATGGCCGCCCAGACGGCTGTAGCTGCAGCTTTCTCGCAGAGAGTCGAGTCTTTCGCGACGGCACGTCCTAGCGCTCTCTCGGCGAGTATCTTGTCGGCCGCGTGTCTCTCGGTGAGATCGTTGCTGCGAGAATAAGCTATGTCGTGTTCGCGACACGCTGCGTCCAATGGATTAATACCTTGATCACCTCTTGCCAATCGTTTTTTTAAATGAGTGCCCGGACCACAAAACTGATAGCCGGGGATATGTAATTCGAATGGAAGTGCGTTTATCGCGCGATTTAATAAGCCTTTGCCTATTTTCGTTGGCATTCGCCGCAATCCTTTATCAATGGCGCGGGACCGTCGATGTGCGTTCGCTGCCACGGTTGATTGTAATGCTCGTAACAGCGACGATATGTCTGAACCTCTGAATTTGTCTTTATATGTTCCGGAAGCTTGTCCCACACGTAGTGGACGTGATCACCACACATTCGCAGCAGAACAGGTTTCGGCACAAATTGTAGCTGTTCGGCACTCAAATCGCGGATATTGGAAGGTCTCGACAGCAGGACGAACATCTTTGCTACTGAGCGATTCGCGGTTCCGCGCACCTATAAATAGGCGTTCGGCCGGAAGCTCCAGTCGACAGTCTGAAAAATGAAATTCGTGCGACAACCGTTGACGATTCGCGTGACGAATTGCGACGACAGGTTACGGTCGATGGGGAGCAACGCGGAGAAGCGCAGGCACGGTGCGATGCTACCGACTACTATACGCGCGATCATTTGCGGCCCCTCGAATTGCGGTAAAACCAACGTTCTGATAAGCTTGCTGGAAAGTCCGCACGGTGTACGTTTCGAGAACGTATATGTGTACTCGAAATCGTTGCAGCAACCGAAATATCGATACTTGGAGAATGTATTAACGTCGATAGAAGAGATTGGCTACTTTACGTTTTCCAACAACAGTGACGTCATTCCACCGAGCGATGCGCGCCCAAACTCAATCTTCGTCTTCGATGACGTGGCGTGCGATAAGCAAGATGCTGTGAGAGAGTACTTCTCAATGGGTAGGCACTCGAGCGTCGACTGCTTCTATCTCTGTCAAACGTACGCGAGAATACCTAAACATCTGATACGTGACAACGCGAACCTACTGATCCTGTTCAAACAGGATGGTACCAATCTGAAACACGTGTACAACGATCACGTAAATACCGACATGTCATACGATGAATTTTGTGCGTTGTGCCACGATTGTTGGCAACGCAAATACGGGTTCGTAGTGATAGACAAGGACAGCGCGCTTTCGAACGGTCGATACAGAAAAGAATTTAATGTGTTCGCGATACCGCAAAAGCGGTCAGTCGTTGTCGATACCTCGTCGAGTTAAAACGTGAGATTAACACTCTGCTTTTTTTTCCCGCGATGGCCACGATCGACAGGAGCGAGAATATTCGCGAGCGCGAGAAGATTGTGAAGGAGATTGCGAAAACGAGTGATTCGATTCGTAAGAAACTTCGCGCTTTGAAGACCGGTAAGATCGTGAAGGACATTGAGTTGGACGCACACTTTAAGCCTCTCATCGGACCATTGCAAAAGATCGCAGACAACTCGATCTCGGTGAAGAAAGAGGAGCCGACGGAGAGCGACGCTGACGTGGGGATCGAAACGTTACCCTTTCAGCAGCGCAAGAAGGAGGAGGAGGAGGAGGAGGAGGAGGAGGAGGAGGAGGATAAGGAGGATTGGGAAGATGCGACGTCGAAAAAGAGGAAGCGATCAGAATCCCGGTTGGATCTCTCATCGACACCGCATAAATCTGATCAATCGAAACGATCGAAAGTACTACCGATAACCTCCACACCGTCCACGACGGCGAGAACCGTGCAAGATACAATTCCCAAATTCCTCACAAGCGTGAATGTTTTTGAAACCACGGACGACTCGATCGCGACATCCGTACGAGAGCAGTTGGAAACGTCGAAGGGACGAGAAACGTTTCTACAATCGTTGCAAGATCACTTGGGTCCACTGGGTTCGAGAGTACATCGGGGCTTTTCTGAGCGCCGATCGAAGTATAGACCCCGTATACGGTGTTTATTTCGGCAAGGACGGAATGATGTTCGGTAATAAACGTTTTGACGTGAACAAGGAGGATAGAATAATTATATTATCAATGGCATACGATATATCGGTACACCCGGTCTTTATGAGTTGATCTTCAAAAGAATGCCCGATGACGAGATCTACACGGAGGGAGATATGAAAAGTATAAGAGCCTGCTGTTGGAAACGAGTGCTCATAATTCAAGCACGATCCTCGCGAGCGAGTCAAGAGCAACAGGGGACACAAGTATACACAGGTAATCGCATCGTTGTTCCCTCCCGAATCCAGGAAGAAAAAATCTGGAAAGGGATTATGCATGCCTCACGCGATGACGGTAACAAACAATAAGGTTGACTACGTGCACTGGGACGACCCCAACGAGCTGGTGGATCGTCTCCGATTGCTCGACGCTTCGCGCCAAGCGGGTCACAACGGTCACGACAACGAGATCCTGTCGATCATCGAGGAACTTCGCGAAGCTGGGCTTATTATAAATTAAACCATACGTCGGCGAACCATTCAATCAGCATTGAAATGCCGATCAACAAGTTTGGCATATCGCTCGGACGAGGCGAGACGCAACCGAACTATCAATGCAATGGATTAGTCAGAAATTACGTGCGGGATAACGCTCTTTGTATGGTTGCCGCCAACTTTGATGCAAAGTCGCGCAAGATTCGACGCGTGGCACAACCGGAAGCTGATGATGATGCGGTTAACAAACTATATGTAGATCAGTGCTTTAAAATGTCGAGCAATCGACAGAAAGAGTTAGACGAGAAGCTGACTGCATTCGAGAAGGATCTGCAAGCGTTACGGATTGCGATACACGAGCTTCGACATTTGACGACCGCTGAGTCAGAAACGAGCAACAACAACAATGGCTAGCAACAAATGGAATGGCTATGAACGATTAACGGACGACGATGATGAACGACAGCGACGAACGGTTCAGGAACGGCTCAGGAATAGCTATCAAGCGGCTAACGAACGACTCAGAAACAGCTATGAACAACTAGCGAATGGCTATGAACGGCTAGCGAATGGCTATAAACGACTAGTGGACAAAGAACGGCCGACAGACAAAGAATGGCTATTGAAGGACAATGAACGGAAATAAACGGCTATTGAATTGTTAAAAAAAGTTTGAGATATAAATCATAATATAATTTCTTTGTGCATATTATTACACACTGCTAAAAAACATGACATCCGATGGACATAAAAATATCGAGAAGCAACGACTCGTCGAAGAACTGCATGCTCCGGCGAGAAGAAATTTTCCACGAAGACACGTCATAGTTCGGGGATACGACGACCTGTGGCAGGCTGACATTGTCGAGATGCGTCCATACTCACGTTTCAACAAAGGTTACCATTATATACTCACCATCATCGATGTGCTGAGCAAGTATGCGTGGGCTGTACCGCTCAAGAGTAAAGGTGGAAGCGAGACAGCTGAAGTTATCGCCAAGATAATTCGAGAGAGCCGGAGATGTCCGAAAAACTTACAAACCGATATGGGGAAGGAATTTTACAACACCGACGTGCAACGTCTTGTGAGGAAACACAACATCAATCATTATTCCACATATTCGGTGTTGAGGCGTCGATCATCGAGCGATTCAATCGCACGTTAAAGAATAACATGTGGAAGATGTTTACATTCAACGGAACTTACAAGTGGATCGACGAGCTACCGCGTCTCGTCGTGGAGTACAACGCGCGCAAGCATCGAACGATCGGCATGCGGCCCGTCGACGTTACTCCTGCAATCGCTGAAAGACTCTTAACCACGGTGTACAGCGCGATCAAGATCGCAGGTTTGACAAAGTTTAAAGTAGGCGATCGGGTACGCGTTAGCAAGCACAAGACCAATTTTCGAGAAGGGTTACACGCCAAATTGGAGCACCGAGGTGTTTAAGATCGTTAAAGTGCAACACACTAATCCTGCAACCTATCTGCTGGAGGACTATCGCGGAAAATCTATCACTGGAGCGTTTTACGAGCATGAGTTACATCGCGCGGCTTACCCGGACACGTATCTCGTGGAGAAAGTACTGCGCAGGAGGGGAGACGAGGTCTACGTGAAATGGCTGGGATTCGATGGCTCGCACAACTCATGGATACACAAGGACAATGTTATTTAATTCATGCAGATTGTATTTTAAAACATATGAAAAAATAAACTATGTAAGAAATATTAATACATACATGTACAATATTTTTTATTAATATCCCTTCTAACAATATAATATACGTTATATTACCTTACCTTATATTACATTACGTTACGTTACTATACATACGTATATACATATATACATACCTACGTACATACCTACATACATACATACATACATCACATTACATTACGTTACGTATACTATTACATTACGTTAAGTTATACTATTACATTTATACATACAATACACTACGTTTTTGGAGGGGGTATTTGATAATGCCCCCACGGTAACGTATCGATCGAATCGGGTATAATGTATCGCTTATCGTCGTACGGACTCAGAGCGCATCTTCGTCTCGCGGATGGTGTTCACATCATGCAATTTTGATCTTATAGAGAACTGCTGTCGCGTCATTTCAATTGCATCCTTCAGACACCGCGTGTAATCGTCGAAACGTTATAGTACGCGCTACGACGTTACTCTTGACGCCTTTTGCTTTTTTAGTGTCTTTTTTACCATCCACCTTCAACGCATACATCTTCGCTCTGAGTCCAACGAATTCGTCATTATCGCGCCATTGTTTTCGTCTTTCATTAAGCCCGGCACCTTCTTGTTTGCAAGTGGTATACCGTACGCGTTATCTACTGGATAATCGCTTGTGTCGAATCTGTCGATGTCGCGTTTCATCGTCTCGTACACGTCGTCGCACTCGATGTGGTATATAAGGCTGTCCGTATCGGTGTACATAACTTTACATTTGTCGTGATACAACGGTAACATGTACTCGTGATGAAATTCATACAAACATATCTTGGATATATCGAGGATGCACATACCCACGTAGATTGGTTTGTTGAACTTCACCTCGAGTTTTCGCAGTTCGACGGCTACCAGATCTTTCGAAAACACGCTCCTGCTATGGAAATTCGGTCGCGCGATCATTGCCTCCGCGCCGTATCGTCCGTCCCACTTCGTCAGTAATTTTACATCGACGTGATTGCGTACATTTTCCATCGTGTTCCCGAAAACCGCGTTATTCATTAATTTATATAAATTTTTCTCGACTCATTTTTTGCTTGCGTTCTAAATTTTGTATTGAGTTCGATGTAAGCGCGGAGCCACGCAGATTGAGCGAATTGCAATATGCGATGTATCTTTGTGACGCGAAGGCCGTGGCGCGTGCACTGCTGTAGGTTGCGATAATGAATGACATAACGCTCCTTATTGTATAAAGTCGCGAGAAGTTTTGTTCTCTCGCTTGCCGGGCGGTTTATCGCTCGTCGGACAGAACGGTAGATCAGCGTGCGCGTCGTGTTTATTCTGCGGATACTCTAAGATCGACCTCGAGAATATAACCCGTGGACAATCCAAAGCGATTGCGCTAAAGTTGAAATTCGAAACGTCTTTGACCCATCGAAAATCTGCGTAGGGCAATGGCTCCACATCGCCCAGCCGTACAAAAGTTGTTTACATCGAAATACATCAGGTACGACGATGGTTTCAACTGATCGTGAGATTGCATGTACTTGTTATTAGCTTGCGCGTATCTACCGGAACATTGACTGAGACCGCCGCGAATACCACGTTCGATAACATTATCATATCAATGTCTGTGAGCAGTTCGAAATTAATACGTGTATGTTTTAACATAGCGTCCCACGTGAAACCCGGTAGAGTGTAATAATGCGCTGGATCGAGTCCGTAACTCGCGACGCAGCTATCGCGAAAATTTTCAAACACGTCGGCCAACAGCACAAGACATCGGTTTTCAGGTATAGATCACTGTATTCACCAGGGTTCGAACGGAGAATCGCTGCCATACATTCGCGGCGTGCGCGTAATCGCTCTCGGATACGGTGTCACCGTCAAGGAACTGTAAAATGAATCGCGCGGTGGTAAACACGTATCCTCTAGCTTTTCGACACAGTCAATGTACTCATACGGAAAACAACCTTTCCTCGCGTCAATAATTCAAAATCGTTGTCGGATAACGTGGAAAATTTTGAACGTATAATTTTTTTATTTATCATTATCTAGGAAGGATGACAATTTTGCGAGACTCGCGCTCAGAAATTTATACGAGTCGATAATCTTAGTTTTTATATTGTTTCGGAATCAGCTCTTTCCGTGTGTCCTTCACGTGTTTAGTAAATTGAGATGTACTTTACCTTTGTT